>NW_025943067.1:13980-245535 GCF_000764305.2 Hyalella azteca | reverse complement strand
CTTCAAATTCTACTGATACGTAATGCCGTCATCCACATGTTCGAATTCCGTTCCCCTGTCTCTTATACACATCTAGATGTGTATAAGAGACAGGTATAAATGTACTATAAATGACAAATTGGTATATAAACTTGTTGCCTTTAGTGTGTATTAGGTTCCAATAAATGAATAAATTGAATGTTGTTGGTACAGAGGCATCAAGTGTGCAATACATTGTACGTAGCTAACAGCTTAGTCAATTCTTATAAGGCTATAAGTAGTCTTTAACTATTTGATATATATATTGATTACATGTTTGGTTAAAAATAATGCCAGTTTTATTGAGAATATCTTTTGAGTTTAATCTCTCAAGCTTTCTGATAAGAAGGCAACACTACGACTACTACAACCCTATCAAGACGGCTCACAATGCATTTAGTTTCTGGAGGACCAAAAACACACGCCATGGACAACCACAACACCAAATTAACCGGGAAGAATTGGTACAAAATACAAAAATCCTTCGTCACAAACCGGACTACAACAGACTACAAATAATGGAAGCAATTCTAATCCAACGGAAAAAGCCATACCTTGAGTACACTCTGCATGCTTCAAATATTTTAAAATGAAGTTTTATTGCAAGTGTCCTGAGTAGCCCCGTTCGACGGGGCTACTCGGGACACTTTTATTTGCTTCGGGCACCTTAGGAATAGCATATGGAATTTTTTTGACAATGCTCTTCAATAGCCCTCGCAAAGTGCTATAAAATGAGCCTAAACTTGTTTATGAAATGTTTCATCATAAGAAGTTATTAACAAAAAAAAAGGCTCAAAACTGTCCCAAGTAGCCCCGGTTGATGGTATACTGTGGATTGTGGAAGTTGAACATTTTACGAAACAACATGTTTGCAAAGTGCAAACGACGATTCTTTTAATCAAACAAAGAATTATGACATTAGAGCCGCAAAGTTTTGTGCCTACTGAAATTATATGATAATTGAGCTGCAATATTTCGGAAAAAATAGGACTTTTCCAGCCCTGTTTTAGTGAGAACCATGTTACTGTAAAACAGGGTGTCAGGGTGTTAAGGGACGGGCGGAAATTGAGATAAATTGGGACAGTCGTCCCACATTTCGTAGAAATGTTGAAGCAGCTAAACCAATCAAAATATTGCACAACTGAAAATAGTGGCATGTATATATATAAACTTAACATTTTTACTATTTAACATGCATTAAGCAAGTTGAGAAGTCATACATTTACTATCTCTAAAAAATTGCTGAAAAAAAGTGTGAAAGTGAGATTTTGGAAAAGTACTTCTGCTAAGGTCTGGAGCAAAAAAAAAAAAATTGCTGTAATACAAATTTTACATACAAAAGTTGCACGCAGGTGTTGCCTTAAAACGCAATTGGCAGAATTTGAAAATCTCATTAAAAAAAATGGTGGCCATTTCTGCAGGACAGGTTAAATAAGGGACACCCCTAAAAATTCATTTACAGTAGAACCTCAGCAAAGGATCCAGTTAACCAAAAAATCAATTAACATCAAAATAATTAGAGTACATTTACCTAGCTCAGCGAAAAAAATTTCACTTGATGAAAAATTAATGCATCATTGGTTATCACAAAATTGTGCACAGAATGTCATAGATAGAGTTGTGCACCAGGCAACATAGAATGAAGAATAATTAACCTAAACTGTGATTTATTTCTCCAAAAAATATGATGGTTGTCACTGAAATATTCCTTTTTTTTTTTGTTATAGTGAATTCATTTGACCCAATTAAAGTGTTGTGAAATTACAGGCCATCTTGTAAATTTACAGTACACTTTGCATGCTTCAAATGTTTTAAAATTGAGTTTTATTGCAAGTGTCCTGGATTACCCCATTCCCAGGGGTGATTTGGGACCCTTTTGTTTTGCATCTAGCACCTTATAAAAAGCATATGGAATTTTTCAAATATGCCATACAATAGCCCTTGCAAATACCTTTGAAATGAGCCTAAACTCATTTATGAACTGTTTCATGGTAAAAAGTTAACAAAAATGCTCAAAACCATCGCCTATTACCCTGTTAGACAGTAGGTCTCCAGAAGACGTTGTCAACATATTTCTCTTTCAATGCTTCTTTACATGTGTTAATGGCTATAATTCTTGAAGATTTAGGCGGCTTTGTTGCTTAGTGGCAAACAATTGATTTTTTAGTAGATATGTTTCCAATGATTACCATTGTTCAAGATATCCTTTCACAACCACACTTATTACAGGAATGTACCTTACATAGAAGATGATATGGTACCTGCCAATTTTGGTCTTGATTAAAATTCACATTATGCATTTCAGACTCATCTAAAGCTTCAGCCACAGATTCTTCTGTCTTAGACCAAGTTCTTATTTGCTGTCCAGCCACTATGGCTTTGCCAGCAAATTATCGCCAGACAGCCATGTTGTCATCTACTATTGCAGCATCACCCAGCACTCCACGTGAGTTCATCGTATGTTACATTAACAATTTAATTTATTTCAATTAAATTTTAATTATTATTTATTTTTATTTAATTTATTTCAATTTGAAATAGGTGGCTTGTTGTTATGTGATTCATGTTCTCCAAATGATTGATTTTTGCCAATAAGTTGACTTTACTTCATATTGCTAAAGAAATGCAAACAGAATGCACCACAAAAACTTGTTAACCAGTCTTTATTCAGTGCAGAAATTTACAGCTGAATAAAGTACTAGAAACTTCAAATTGAGGAACATGCAATTATATTGATTATCTGAGCATCAAGCTACAGACTATTTGTAAATTTGGGTCCCAACTTCATTGTATTTTTTCTCATGATTTGTCTACAATCTTGACCTTAGAGATTGAAGTCCAAATAATTTATTTTTTTTTGAATAATTATTTGAAAGGTTACTTAACTCTAGAATGTAAATTTTTATTATTTGTTGATTCTGCTCAAAATTATTATCCAATTATTTTGCTGTGCACATTTTTTGTGTGTAGAGATTGAAGTCTGTAATCTAGTTGATTTCTGGTAACTGATTAACTATGTATTCTAATGAATACAATGGTTGCTGCTCTTAGTTTGTTTGTGGTTTATTGAAGTAAGTTCATATTGTGATTTATGTACGTTAGCTTGTTTGTAGTAAATTTGTTAAGGCCTGATTTAGGATTAAGTACATGGTTTTGTGGTATATCATCTTGCAATCCTGTCGTATGGTATCTAATTCTGGGTTTGTTGTTTTTTATTGGTATTTTTCAGGGCAGGAATAAATGATTTAATTGGTTTATCAATTTACATTTATATAACATGATTTTATGATACAATGCTGAGGAATAACTGTCCCTCAAGGTCTTTACAAAAGAAAATGCATTGAAAACATTCTTCATTTGCCAAGAAAACATTGAAAATACACTGAGATGGAAACAATATTCAATTTATGTGTGCATGCTCTGATTGCTAAAAATAAAACCACAATTGAAATGGTTGCACTGAGAACTTTCTGTGAATTCCTTAGGCAGTAGGAATACATTTTAAACACTCCTTTACAAGCAACAATCCTAATGGAAATTACATTCACTGTTTCTCCACTTGGTGTAGCACCAAGCTCTTCCTCCACCACATCTTCTTCCCCCTCTTCCTCTTCTCTTGTGTCTTCTTCCTCTGCTGGAAGCGGCAGCAGCAGCGCAACCGTCACCACAGCCTCGGCTGCAACAACCTCTTCTTCCTCTAAAAGTAAAGGTAACATCATATTTCCTCCTCTTCCACTAACAGCACTTCAATAGAGCAACTAATCTTCAGCTAGCTAAACAGATTTTTATCCCATTACAACATCATATATTGTGTGAATAAAAACCTAGACTTTTTCATGTTGGAATGCTAATCGTCTACTATGTTACCAGTGCATGACTTGTAATTAGTACGAATATTTATTGTGGTCTTTGGATGATTTGATATCAAATAACTTAAACTAACTGTTTTCTCTTGCCTGCTTGGGTTTAAATCACTAATTGATATTGACATCAGTTTGCACTATAATATCGCCTACTTTTCTCAGAACCATAGCTTATACAGCTTCTGTCTATGTTTTATTTTTCATTAAGTAGTAGTCTTTATTTGCATCCTGCATTCCATTTCTCTATTTTTGTGTATATTTCATAACATTTTTATTTTATTAGTAATAATAGCCTTTCTTCATTGTTTGCATACTTTTTTGCATGCTCCCAGTTGACTTCAACTAAATGACTGTTGTTCCTAAGCTTCTTGTGCCTCTGTGAGGTCCTGTACAGCCACTATACCACCAGATTCAACCACATAACTCTTATTTCTACTTATTGCTGTTTACTATCATCAATACCGGTACATGTCTTATGCACTAATAAGAAGCTCATTGGTAAAGAGACATGCTGTTTGAACCAAGGGGTGAGTAGATGTCCATGTTTATAGCCTGTAGCAAAGTTTCAAATCATTGCCAGCTAATTTTCTGTAAGACAGTTTACATTTTTTGGAAGTATACATAAATAACAATAATTATCAAAGGAACTGAAAGTTTATTGTTCTATCTGACAGGCTCATGCATATAATAGTTAAGATGCACTGCCATACAATATTCAAGACATTCATTATAATAGTTGTATTTTTTAGCCTGGGTCACAAATGAAATCTTGACTCCCAGTCTCTCCTGCTGGCTGCAGCATTTGGCATTATTTGATCCACATTGGCTATTTTTCTACTTGCTTATTCATGAATAATACAGTACGGTATTACAAATGTCCGCTATTCAATTACAAAATTTTCGCACACCTAAACTGCCATTTGTGCACTGTGTGTCCAATTATTTACCTGGATACTTTGAACTGTTGATTAGCTTCTTGCATGCTTTAGCTTATGATGTCAATGGTATTAAGTAATTTTCTTGGTGTGGAATTATTAATATCATCATTCAGATTTTCTATTCTATGATTGAGTGTGATGTGGCTGTTCCTACTTTTCACTGTTATAAAATTGAAATTTTCTTCATCCTTCTTGACCATTGTTTGGTGTGGTTTACCTAGGTACAGTATACCTAATATTATCTATCAAGGAATAAGCCAGGATGAGCAACTGCTTGTCTACAATCCAGGGCAAATTAACTTAACTTAAAAATACAATTTATAATCTGTTATAATAGTATAGATACCTATATATTGCTGCATTATATCTGCATTTCTCATGAATCAGTATGTATACTGAAAAATTTAATTAATGGTAACAGAAATAAATGGGTGAAGCACAATTTGGCTAGTGCATGTCTTTTTTTGGGTGGGTAAATGACAACATTGAACCTGCTAACATGGAAAAATTCCAACCACTTCTCTGTGTAAGTTTATTTTCAATTAATTTATGCAATAGCGCAGGAATTTAATACACATTATATATTAATTTCTGTATAGAGCGGGTGAACCGACCAGGAGGAAACCCTGGAAGCTTGGGGGGCAAGAATAATGCCGGGGGTGTGGGAAGTGAAAGCAACGTCCCATCCCCTTTCACCACCCCTTCCCATGGAAACCCAGCCTTTGCTCCTCAGAAAATGGGGGGTGGATCTTCCGGATCAAAGGGCTCATCAGTAAGTGTGTTGCACAGAAATTTATATTAACAAATTTGAATGCTTTTTCATTTGTATTATTATTATCAAACTTCATTTTGGTTTCTGCATATTCTAACCATTTCTTCTAGGAGCAGAGAATTGTTAATTTTTCACTTATTTTCACTGTAATCTCATTGACATTCTTGTTTAAATACCAATTCTGTGTTAAAAAATTTTAAAATGCCAACAGTTGCAATTGTCATACCATACATTAGTATTTAATGGAAAAAGAAATTCTAATGCAACCTATTTTTTTTAGTGATTGATGAATATCACTGATGTTTTTACCTAAAATTGTTACCTATTATATTATTAATCATAATTGTATATGTGTGCAGGGCAGTTCAGATTCACGCAGTTTGCCTAAGCCTCCCAAAGGACCTGACAAGCCCCTCATGCCATACATGCGCTACTCCAGGAAGGTATATATTTTATTATAATGCATTTGAATCATTTCCAAAATTAGATTACAATATCATCAGCTTCTAAAATTGTTGTAATTTCAAATTTAGGATAGGTATTGTATGTATCAAGCTGTTAGGAGTTCTGGCAGATAAATATTTTTTTAGGTTTTAATGTTCAGTGCAGTAATATTCTTGAAAGTTCAGAATCAAGAAGAACCTAGAGTGTAAGAGCATTTATAACATTTTCATTTGTTGAGAAATTATACTTTGTTCATTTTCGACAT
Source organism: Hyalella azteca (assembly GCF_000764305.2). Lineage (NCBI taxonomy): Eukaryota > Metazoa > Arthropoda > Malacostraca > Amphipoda > Hyalellidae > Hyalella > Hyalella azteca. The sequence goes on along the minus strand of NW_025943067.1, from coordinate 239,235 downwards.
ATCATTTAACCAAATTGTGGCACTTCTTTGCCGATATATCTTGATATTTTGTAAACTTGTGCTGCCTTAGCAGAGCCCAATATTGTTATGGTGAGCGAAAAGAGAAGTAAAATTTGTGACCTATTGCTGTGAAAAAATTGTATGATCATGATATTAATAATGCCGACTCTAAAGCATATACAGAAATGAATTTTATAGCTAAAATTTAATCAAATGTTTTATAAAAACGAATTTTTATTGCTTGAAAGGTTCATCAACCCTCAGGAGTTCCGTTGATATAATGATTTTCTGCAGGTGTGGGATCAAGTGAAGGCAGCCAACCAAGATCTCAAATTGTGGGAGATAGGCAAGATCATAGGGAGCATGTGGAGGGATCTTCCTGAGGCTGACAAGCAAGATTTTGTGGATGAGTACGAAGCAGAGAAGGTATGATTGTTGCTTGCTCTAAACTCTCAGGGTATAAGGAGTGTTTGTTCATTTTAACCTTATTGTCTATGGATACATTTAACACGGTCAATGCTATGTACCTAATGGCCTGAGACTGAGGTCTGATCCCATAAGTGCGCAAGATGTTACGCTTCTCATTTTGCTTAATTCCTCCTATGATTATATTTTCTCATTGCTGGCTTTTTGTTTAGATTAACTCTCATGCTCCTGCGATTTGTTTTACACGTTTGCTACTTCTCCTGAACCTCCCATGTTTGTGGTCGAGTGTAGATTAATATTATGTTTTTTACCAGGGCCAATACTTTCAAAAAAAGTTAAGAGATCGTAAGTTCATCAGCCAATCATTGACGGCCTTTCATGCAAAATCCGCCAATCATAGACAAGAAAATAGAGCGTAAGTACTTATGTTCACTTAGCAAATTTTGAAAGTATGGCCCCGGATGTATGTTGGGTATGGGAAGAGCCCATACAAATTTTACATGGGTATTTTAGAGCTATTTAAATGTAATCTATGTTTTCTTTGTAGAAGTGAGCCTATCCCAAAAACTTGTCTGAAAAAATTTGCTGTTTATGTCATAATTTTTATATTTTGTTTGTTGCTTTGGGTATCTGATGGTAAGTAATGTATTAGCATGTTATTTGTGCAAACATTGTGACATTTTAATGTTGATGATGGAGTTTAATGATTTATTTTTTTCCAAGTTGTAAATAAGTTTGTACTTTGCTGTGAATTGGTGTTTTTTCAGTTCTTTTTGTGTTATTTGGCATTTATGTTGAGATAGACGTTGAATTGATGGTCTATTTTATTTGGCCCTCAGTTCCGACCTTTATGGGCATTTAATTTATTGATGGACATTTAATTTCAATATGCAAAACAATGCAGTTGATTTTTTGGGGGGATAATGTTTTTCTTTGGGAGATAAATTTTTTCTTTGATTTAATGCTTGATTATATCCACAGGGTCAGCTCATCGAATTCTCAGTCATTTATACGAGTTATATATATCATACAAGCAACTTGAGTAACCGATATGCTATTTAAAGATGATTTACCTACCTTAATTTTATAGAGAAAGGATAATCAGATTATGTTTCCATTTAAAATCTAATCAGTAGATCTTAAAAGTATTAATAGCGAGCTATGTAAGTGTTGCTATTGATGAACTGTTCCTTTTTTATTACATACCATCATTCTTTAAGATTAAATTTACGTTTTAATTTTCAAATTTTGCTTGCCCGCTGCATCCCGCAGATTGAGTATCAAAAGAACCTAGAAATTTACCACCAGTCCACCGCCTACCAACAATACGTCACTGCTAAAGCTAAGGGTGAGCTCTACAAGACTTGAATTACCATGCCTTTTCTCTATGCCATCGTCTAGCTATTCTACAACACATAGATGTTGCCTAAAATTTGTATACATTGCTTCAAATTGGATTATTTATCATTTTGGGATATTTTATTCCCAAAGTCCTTACTTCACCTGAGACATGGTTTCAAGTTCTATAAAGATGCCTTGAATCTTTTAATCTAAAGACCTGGGAACTGCAGTTTCTGTCAATAGACGAAGTTTATGCCTAGTGCCAGAATTGGTTAGAATTGGTAAAGCTAATTATAATTGGCCAATTATAACTAATTGGTTACAATTAGTTCTTGTCCATATATCTTGTCATGGACAGAATCGATGTCAGTTCAGAATAAATTTTTATGCCATCAAAAATATTTTTATCTAATTGAGCATTAGTGATTATAGTGCAATAACTTAAATTGTATGTTCATTCTCAATTAACTTTTTCATAATATGATGAAATATCTTCAAATAAGCCACAATTGTCTAGTAACGTTTGGTCCCAGGTGTTCCTGTCTAAATATTGAAGTCATCAGTCAGAAGTTCAGTGAAAACTAATTGAAAAAGTGATCATTTTGTTAATGATAAAAGGAATAGCACAATAATGAATAATAATTTGGGAAGTATCATATTAATACATGTCGCTCAGTATACTATTTACTCTTAACCAAGAGTCAAATGCGCCACGCAATCTACAAGTCTTTATGGTAAGTCGGTCAGGCCAACATTATTTGCGAGTCAGGTGAGTTGTTCATTTATCCATTATATCTTCATTACACGGAAATCTCAAAATACAGTTGCTATGTCGAGTAATTAACCACACATTGTCATCAGCGAGTTTCATGTTTTATTTAATCTTGTCAATTGCATTATGCATATGTGATACTGAACACATAATAATCTCATCTTACAATATGATGGCAATGAATTCTCAAGTGACAGTCAATTCAGAACTTTGGTCATGAATTTTGAGAGTTCCGCGGCAGAAGTTGTTTTGCATGCCTTTTAACCCGTACACCGTAGCCTTGGTTCCTTATGTTCTCTCTGCATGTTTGAAAATTAGTAGCTCGCTAACTTTTTCCAGTATTCTTTATGTACAAATTCTGTTCATGCTTTTATGACCGACGTTGAATTGTGGTTAGGATTAATATTAATGATAATAATCTATTATTCATGTTAGTTGCCGAGAGAAATTTGTGTGCTTCTCTTATTCTATTGAGGAAATTCTTGTGAGCATCAGTCTTTGATGCCAAAATAAGGTAACTTCTTGCATCAGTGTTGAGATTCGTAAACAAGCTCGAGGAAACGTATGTATACTGGACCGCTACTAAACAATGTGTCAACAGCTGCATCCAATGTATGAAGAAATGTATCATGTTATGAAAATGTATCGAGAAATAATGTACATTTTGTGTGACCGATGATTGTAGTCATAACTGTCGACTAATATTTTCCTTCTAGGTCTTTTCAGGTTATGTCTCCTACTCATTTTTAAACTTTTCGATTTGATACAAGGTTGGAAATTCATATTATACTTAGATTGCGGTTATATTGTGCCATATATTACTATATTATGTACAATATATAGGTACATAGTATATGTGGTATATATAATTTTATTGACAACGGTGACAAGATTATTTTTCATTTTAATTTACATTCATTCATCACAGCCACACACGGTTTTGATTATCTATCTTCTGACAACTGCAAACTTTTGTATTTCCTTGATTTTCTTTACCTATTAATTGTCTTTTTTGACCTATCGTTTCCTATTCCTAATTATTTTTAGCGCATTTTCTCATTTATGGAAAAAATGCACTATTGTGCTCGCCATGTCTGTCCGTCCGTGAATTCGCGTTTTCGTCACCGAGAAAATGCGCTCTCTGTCACTGCAGTGAGTACTGAGTTGTATTTTTAAAATTATATTCTACTATACACGCGCATTTTGGCCCTGGACGCTTTTTCTGTCAACTTATACCCCGCAACCACCGTTGCTTTTGACACAATTTTAGTGTTTTTGAGCCCAATAATTTTCACACCTATCAATTTATTATAAAAGAGACCCTGCTGCACCGAAGTCTATGTTAATGTAGCACGGTAATCTCCTTGCCTACGAAATCTATATTAATAACAACACTGCGCTTTATTTAAACAACTATTGCTAATGCACGTAGTCTAAAACCACTAATGTCATATCGAATTAAAAGCATAAATGCCACTTTGCGCCATTGGTCTAAATCTTCTTATGTTCTTCTCTCTACTGCGTTGTTTTATTTTCGCAATCACATTTCGTTACTCTCTGAACTGCCTTTATTCCCTTTTTCTCTATACCACGTTTTGTTCTCATCCCAATCACGCATCGTGTTCCTAATCCACATTACGTTCTTTTATATAACACGTTTTAATCTTTTCTAAACAACGTTTCGTTCTCTCTTAAACAACGTTTCGTCCGTTCTCTTTGTAACGTTTCATTCTCATCTAGATATCGTTTTCGTTTTCTTCTATACCACGTTTTGTTTTCTTCCATACCTGGTTTTGTTTTCTTCTATACCACGTTTTGTTCACTTCTATATCACGTTTCTTTTTCTTCCATGCCACGTTTCGTTCTCTCCTAAACATTTGGTTCTCTTGTAAACAACTTGTTATTTTCTCAACGTTGTTGATGCTTGAACTAACATGTCGGGCCTAACTCACGTATTGCACTGCCTTGCACCACGCGTGTCGCTCTCAGGCCGATTACGAGAAAGCCATGAAGACTTACCATTCGTCGCCGAGCTACCAGGCTTATCTCGCCGCCAAGAACAAAGGTAAGAATCCTGTGTCTATACTATTGAAAATAGTTCGAGATGTAACTCCTCAGCCAATCACTGACAGCTTTTAAAGTTGACTCCTCCAATAACAAGGCGAGAAATCAGTCGCTAATAAATTTAGTCCGCTACGGGTTTTTTTTTATTGTGTGGCCACTGAGCCTCAAGGTGCACTAAACTGCTGTGCAGAGATGCTGCCATGTCCCATTCAAGAGTTATGAATTTGCAGTTATGTATGCTATGATGCTTCTTGTGATTTATGTGCGCTGTTCAGTGTGGTAATTTCCAAAAGTTAGATGGTGGAATAACCACACAAACTCGCACTTTCAGGCTTTAAAAAATTACTCTACAGTTCAAAAATTTGATGAAGGGATGGAAAATGACCAAATTTATAATGCAGAACGATTTGAAAGACAAGATCTGCTTAGCCGACCCTATTACAAAACAAAGCAAGATTCATGAGAATATCAATTTATGCTCTCTGTATTATTATTCCTTATTAATCAGAATTATTTCACGTGCAGCTGCTGCTGGTGCTGCTGCAGCTGTGAAGGAAGACGCCGATGCAGCTGCTGCTGCCGCCGAGCGCAGTGCTGCTGCGGCTGCTACACCGTCTCATACGGCGACCAAACTCGACCGCCGTATTGACATCCAGCCAGCTGAGGATGAAGAGGGTGAGCCTATACCGCAGTGCCTTACTAACTGAGGTTAAATTAGTTATCAGTTGAACAATTTAATTAAACCAATAACTATCTAGAAGTAGTTCATCGATTTTTACTTTGTAATGGTGAGATGCCTAGTCAAAACGAGCCCTTGTACATCGATGGAGGCAACGTCCGATTTTTCAGCACTTGCTACCGAGGACTTAACAGACTAATTCGCTAATTCGGTGTCATATCCATCGGCTTTTTCGGTAGCAGCTAAGCCCACTACATGTTCCAACGCAGCACTTATACGTATAGACCCAATACTTGAACATATCACGCATGTGTGAATATGAACTGCATTTTCCCCCTCTTCCTAGGAACTCTTATTAGCAGGGCCATTAATCACAACCCCTTCTCATGGGGTGTAGTTCTTCCCCTTCGTGGAAACGCTGATGGAACAAAGGACGAATTATTATACCATTGTCACAACGTACATTATTGCAATTATTTTGTCTTGGTTGTTGTATAATGTATAACAATTTTGTCTTGGTTGTTAGCGCATTTTCTCATTTATAGAAAAAAAGCCCCAATGGTCCCCGCAAGGTCCGTCCGTGACTTCACGTTTTCGTCGACGAGAAAATGCGCTATCACTCACTGCAGCGAGTACCGAGTTATATTTTTCTTTGTCTTGGCATAACATGTTGCCGTTGCTGCAGACTACGACGACAGCGTGACTCTGAAGCACCTGTCGCATGCTCGCTACGTGCGCAACCACCGCCTCATCAACGAAGTGTTCAGCGACACGATGGTGCCTGACGTGCGCAGCGTCGTCACCTCCCAGCGCCTCGCTGTCCTCAGGCGTCAAGTCCAGAGTCTTACTATGCATCAGGTTTTGAAACCTCGTTTCCTATGTTATTTCAAATCCATATGTTATTATTTCAAATACAACCGTGCACCGTGTTATTACAGTTCTTTTCTCTGTCTTTTTATATCTAAAGCCAGGTCATGCATCAGGTTATTCCAGAGTATTTTTCAATTTTATTTCTATTTTTTTCTTCACGATTGCTGTCACTCATCCTGTGGTGAAAATTTTGGAGTGTTAGAAATGATAAGATAAATTAAGAAAAAACTCATTGGGCGTCAATCTACAATGAACAAAAAACGGTGAAGTGAACCAATGTGCTGAGGAGATACGACTGCAAGTGGGAGAAGGGATTTAGCGACTTTCCTCGAAACATCGAATAACGTTACCGTCAAACTCTGATTTCAATAACGTATAGCTTTTAAAATACAATTATTTAAGTGGCTGAAAACACTTCAATTAACGCCTAATACCCTCACAGAAAAAGTTGGAGAATGAACTGCTGCAGATTGAGGAGAAGTTTGATGCCAAGAAGCGCAAGTTCCTGGAAGCTGGAGACGCCTTCCAGGTTGAACTCAAGCGAGTCAAGGTAATAATCCTAAGTGAAGTTTTCGTCTTCACTTGAGCTAGTCCTCGTATTTCCAGTGACTATATAGCGTCGACAAAAGCGTTATGAACGGGCAAAATTTGTGGATTTAAATCTTCCAGAGAAGATGATTATAATGGCTCACATTTCTTGTTAACAAAGCCCTCTACAGTGTTTGGATAAATTATTTCCTTGCATGAAATTACCAACTATAATACTTACATTACAAAGTTTGCGTAACACATTAATATTTGACGACAGAGCAACGCTCCCAAGCTTGATGACGCGTATTTTGCGAGTCTCGTTGAACGCGAGAAGGAAAATTTGAAGCGTGAGGGCGAGGAGCGCCAGCGCCAACAGCAGCAGCAACAGCAGTCAGGAGCACCAGCTGTGGCTAACGGCGCCACCTGTCCTCCGCCTCCTCCACCATCTGAATCATCGTCTGGACCAGCCGCCACCAACAACGCAACGCTCGTCGACAGTTCCTCGGTTAGTATTTGAACGCAGCAATAATTAACTTATAATGTGCAATAAATATTAATTAGGATATTTTGTACGTAATCATGAGCCATGTGTAGAGTTTCTCGATAACTGGGAGCACGATATTTTCTGTGATAAATAATCTGATGAATAATTATTTCATTTTTCTCCGGTGATCTTGTGTAATATATCCATTTTTTAATGGCAGTATGTAGTGAAACTCACTAGAACGGCAAGTAATTTTTTTACGAATCCACAGGAGCCCTCGCAGATGAAGTCAGACAACCTGAAGACGGGTGAGAAATCTAGGAGCTTGAAAACAATTTCTTAACACGCTGAGTGCGGCACGAAACACCAAGGTTGCCAGATGGCCTAAAACGGCCAAGTCCGCTGACAAATAAAAGCCAACTATTCAATATATACTAGTAAATTTGAGGAGTCCGGTGCAAAATCTTAATTTGCCTTTATTTTCGTACTTTCTAAAATTCAACGAGGAATTGCGCCATCATTACGAACGCTGAGAGAAAGATATTAAATCGCGCATTTTGTCCAGAAAAGGCCTAGCAACCCACCGGCGAGTCGTGCTGCACTCAACGTGTTAATACTTCTCATAAGGAACCGGCATCAACACTTTTTCAATCCAAATTATCAAAAGCAACCTCAATTTTCAATAGTTGGTCTCCTGATCTTGAATAGTTTTCTCCTGACCAATATCAAGATTATAAATTTCGCGATTAGTCCAGGAACTAAATATATTCTTCAGTCTTGCAGAAGGAAGAACAGAATCGTGAAAAATTTATTCAATCTTTATTAATTCGTGAATAAAGAAGAATGTAATGTAACTAGACTTTATGCCATTGACAAAGTTCTTTTTAATATGTGTTTATGAAATGTCGTCTTCTCGTGCAGAAGAGATGACAGGATCTGAAAATAAGGAACTCGAAGATGGTGCTACGAACGGAACACTGGAGAAGTAGAACGTAGTATGCATTATGCTGAAACGTCACTGATAATCACGTTTAGGTTATTTTATAAATGTAGACAACGTAAGAGAAATAGAAATAAATGTAATAAATATAAGTTTACAGGTGTTTCACTTATTACGGATGTCATTAGGGAAATATTCGCGGTAAATGACGGAAGCATTGCGAATCATAATATAAAAAAAGGAAGAAAATAATTCCTCCATTTTACTGATGTACTATTGTGGTTTTGGTCGTATTAATCCAGTGGCTTAATTGTTTCGCCACGCACAATCGTACCCCAGCCAATCAACCTGCAATATGAAACATTTCATTAGTAATTCAATAATGCGTAATATTTAATTCATTGTTTAATCTGAGAAAAAATTATTTTCAAAGTGCATAATTCCTAAGAATTGTGTTACTTGGACCTACACTGTTTTATCGCTTTAATATTTCACTGATGAAGGAATGATATTTCGCTCTAGTTTCGGTCACGCAACTACTTCACGTGTATCTAAGTTTAGATCAAAACTTGCCTCCAGTGCCTATCGATCCGCCTGGAAAGGGCAATCTTCTCGTTTGCCTCCGTGCAGACAGGGTGCGTGAGGGATATCTTAGCCAGGCCCATCTCTGCTTTAACGCCGATGACGCACCCGCCCGTCGACAAAGACCCAATGTTCACCATAAGCATTTCTTCTTTGTTCAGCATATCAACCTGAAGAGCATAACTTATTTCAACATTTGTTTGGCGCGAGGGTATTTATAAGTTAAATAATACTCTAAAACATTCACTAGTTGCTCATTATTACCTTATTGCTTATCTAATAAGATTAGAATTTGATATTTACAGACGAGTCTCGCATAACTACAGTATCTACAAATAATAAAAACTTGTCAAATAAAAAATTAGATGATACGTTGTTCGTAACAATATTAATGAGCCACCTTCATCAAAGTTTTACCTTTCTATACGCTAATTTATAGACACGGTTAGCACAATAATTTTTAAGGATTCATCATCTGTCCTTGATAAACTAGAATGATTTTACTAATGAATAATGCATGACAATCATCATCATCCTTCGCTATTTTCGTAATCATACCCAAGTTGTCAGTCGAAACACGTTTTTACTAGTGTTCGTAACATGTTTACTATTTTACTAATGAATATTGCATGACAATCATCATCATCATCATCCTTCGCTATTTTTCGTAATCATACCCAAGTTGTCAGTCGAAACATGTTTTTACTGGTAATGTTCGAAACATGTTTACTATTTGCTAATGAATATTGCATGACAATCATCATTCTTCACTATTTTCGTAATCATACCCAAGTTGTCAGTCGAAACATGTATTCCTAACGTAGTAGCAACATACCTTCGCCGCCTTCTTGTCGACCTCGGTCTTGACCCCGAGGAGCCTGGTGAGCAGGAGGTACGACACGACGATCTCCGTGAAGATGCCAGGCAGCGTCCCTACGGCTCCAAGCACCTGCCCTACCATGCGATCAGCTCGGCACAGCGTCGGGTCGATCTTCGTTCCCACGCCTGAAACGCAGTTACTTGATCAGTTTTTAGCGCACTTTCTCATTTATGGAAAAAATGCACTATTGTGCTCGCCATGTCCGTCCGTCCGTCCGTCCGTGACCTCAAGTTTTCGTCGACGAAAAGATGCGCTCTCTGTCACTCACTGCAGTAAGTACTGAGTTATATTTTTTAATTTACACGAGGACAAGATAGATTGAATTTTTCAATATCTTTGCGTCAGTCCATCAATCTTTGTTCTTACGCTAATAACCCAGATCCAAGAGGAATTTTAATTTCGTAAGCAGACAAGAAATATTAGATTTTTTCATAGCCTTGCTTTATCCAACATAGGAGTATGATTATTTTTTTCAAGACATCGAAAGTGGTAAGTATAGACAATTTTGTATAAATCAATTTATAATTTCCATAACATGCAAGTGATGTATCTGATTGGAAAAAGCGAACGAATCAAGCATCTAACAATTATCCGCGGCTTGTGACAAGTACATTGAACAGATTGAACAGCGTCCCATTGGGGAAACTCTGAATACTACAAAATAATCTATAAAAGCAGCTGCAACACCAAAATAATGAACGTAACACCTATAAGACGGCCAGGAGCAACAATTAGTCAAGATACGACAGTAAAGCACACGTACCAATAAGACCACCAGGTACGGCGAACTGCAAAGCGTTGGTTTCGGTGTACAGGGAAATGATGCGCGAGCGGATGGGCTTGCACTGCACTTTGTTGTTGTCCGGGTTACGCGAGATGATCCCGGGCCGGACTTCAATCTCTTGCCCAACCTGTGTACACAAAGCAGCCGATTTCCAGTGATTGTAAACACAGGTGATGCTTAGAATGCAATTCCATTTAACGAACGATCTAGCACATGTCTTTAATGCATCAACAAGTCCTTTCAAAGATATCACCATTATGTTAAAGTAGGCAACATCTACAGTTCATAGTCCAACATTTAAAATACCTACTTTAATACATACTAGAATGACTAGATAATCATTAGTTTGTTTTAAATAATAAAGGGCTTCAGAATTGTTCTAATGCTGTGCACCACTTAGAACTCAACTTTGTCATAAACAAACAACTCCTATGGCTTCCACCGAGCCTTTTCTACATGAAGGCTCAAGTTGCCTTTTTTATTTAACCTCGCCTATTTTACGCCTTTAACAACTAGTCGTAGCTAGTAAGTTACACGTGTATCGTAAGCAGACAAGAAATATTAGATTTTTTCATAGCCTTGCTTTATCCAACATAGGAGTATGATTATTTTTTTCAAGACATCGAAAGTGGTAAGTATAGACAATTTTGTATAAATCAATTTATAATTTCCATAACATGCAAGTGATGTATCTGATTGGAAAAAGCGAACGAATCAAGCATCTAACAATTATCCGCGGCTTGTGACAAGTACATTGAACAGATTGAACAGCGTCCCATTGGGGAAACTCTGAATACTACAAAATAATCTATAAAAGCAGCTGCAATACCAAAATAATCAATGAACGTAACACCTACAAGACGGCCAGGAGCAACATTTAGTCAGGATACGACAGCTAAGCACACGTACCAATAAGACCACCAGGTACGGCGAACTGCAAAGCGTTGGTTTCGGTGTACAGGGAAATGATGCGCGAGCGGATGGGCTTGCACTGCACTTTGTTGTTGTCCGGATTACGCGAGATGATCCCGGGCCGGACTTCAATCTCTTGCCCAACCTGTGTACACAAAGCAGCCGATTTCCAGTGATTGTAAACACAGGTGACTTATGCTTAGCATGTGATTCCATTTACCGAACGATCTAGCACATGTCTTTAATGCATCAACAAGTCCTTTCAAAGATATCACCATTATGTTAAAGTAGGCAACATCTACAGTTCATAGTCCAACATTTAAAATACCTACTTTAATACATACTAGAATGACTAGATAATCATTAGTTTGTTTTAAATAATAAAGGGCTTCAGAATTGTTCTAATGCTGTGCACCACTTAGAACTCAACTTTGTCATAAACAAACAACTCCTATGGCTTCCACCGAGCCTTTTCTACATGAAGGCTCAAGTTGCCTTTTTTATTTAACCTCGCCTATTTTACGCCTTTAACAACTAGTCGTAGCTAGTAAGTTACACGTGTAGCTAGTAAGTTACACGTGTAACTAGTAAGTTACACGAAAACGCCCGTTAGCTACGCTTAAAATAGACGCCCAAGATAGCTTTCAACATGCTCTACCTTCAGCACGCCCTTCAAGATGGATCCTCCCGCCACACCGCCTTTGAGGTCATCCACTTCACATCCAGGTTTGTTGACATCAAATGAACGAATGATGATGAGTCGGGGTGGGCTTAGGAAATCCCGCTTAGGAACTGGTATTTTCTTGATGAGATACTCGCAGACAACGTCGATGTTGAGCTTCAGTTGAGCAGATACTGGCAGCACTGGCGCGTTCTCAGCGATGGTGCCTATACCAAACAATAGTAACAAATTGATCCTTGCTTAAAAATACAATTAGGGTTTAAATTTGGAAAATTTTACATTTTTAAGCAGGCGAGATAATCCCGGCTGAGTAAATTAGACGAGTTCTATTATTAGATCGAATCGACTGATAAAAGATGCGTCTAAATCGTCCATTTTATATGGTCACTCATAGGAACAGAGCACGCATAAAATTCACCTTACAAAGCTAATCGATGAAAATACTTAGAAATAATTTACACCTTCCTTTAAATATATCGTGTGTGCTATTCTGATACTAAATCAAAAATTTAATTTTTATAGGGAAGCCTCGTTTGTTCTCTACAATTAAGTACCTAATTCCGGCACCATCAAAACAAATGCAAATCAAGTGAAACATAATAAAGTACATCTTGTGTAAACTGTTCTGAGAGCTAGAACCGAACACATATTCTGGTTTTCTACCTGCTGTACGAAACAAAGGCTACGAAACGTATAATAACCTCTCGTGAACTCAAGGATCTTCTTATACTGTTCCTTGAGCTGAGACTCGCGGCAGAGATCTATTTTGTTCTGCAGGATGAGGATGTGGTTGAGACGCATGATGTCGATGGCAGCCAGATGCTCCGATGTCTGTGGCTGAGGACATGATTCGTTGGCAGCTGGTTGAAAAATGAGAATTAAGATGAGATCAAGAATCTCGTAGATGTCAAATATTGAAAAGTAATAAAACAACGGAAATTAAGGACAATCGGAGCCATATTCCAATGCATTAGATCAAAAACATAAAATACATAGAGTGATACTTAAAAGCTATTTCACGCCTAACTTCTTGCAATGGCTGATAAGTCAAATGTTACATGAATCGTCAGTGTAGAACGAATGTCGGAGTATTAGGAATAAGAATGGTAATTTCTTGACCTGTTTGTGTATAAATATAATTTTTTGTGTGTGATTATAAACAAGGTCTCACCAATGAGCAAGAGAGCGGCGTCCATGACAGCAGCTCCGTTCAACATGGTGGCCATGAGGATGTCATGACCAGGGCAGTCCACAAATGAGACATGGCGCTGCAGGCGGAATCTGAACAAGTGAGCAATGCCTTGAAATGAAGACCAGGTTTCATTGAGTAAATGCAAAGCTTAGTACGTATAGTTACTACCAAGTACCCGTAACTAATATTTATCAAAAAATATAACTCGGTACTCACTGCAGTGAGTGACAGAGAGCGCGTTTTCTCGTCGACGAAAACGTGAAGTCACGGACGAACTGACGGACAGACGGACATGGAGAGCACATTGGCGCCTTTTTTCCATAAATGAGAAAATGTGCTAAAAATATCTACTCGAGGCTATCAGCACAAGTTGCGGCATGAGATTAAGAAATAAAACAGAAGCACATTGATGAAACAAACTTACGGGCAGATGAATTCTGAATAGCAGAGAATTTCGTCCATTGTGTTATTAATCAAGAAATGATGACTTACTTTGCAAAACCAAATAAAGTGGATTCAACCACACTTCATCTATACATCTCCGCTTTGATGATCAACTCGTGTGTGATACCCATTGTTAGAATACAAACAAAATTGACTACTTCCTTTGAGTCATGATGAGTTAATGAACTGATTCTGGTCTTAGGAAAACACAATAAATGAATAATGAACATCAAAGGTAAAACAGCAAGGCAGTAAACATGGCAGACTTTTTTTGTTGACCTTGCCTATGAGTGGAAGGGTCCCTCAATATTTACATCCGTAGATTATCAAATAAAATGTTGAGGCAGATCATGAAATTTAATACGATTCCAAGTAAAAAAATCCTTCGTTAGCCACTATGGCAAACAACATGGCAATACCCACTTTCCTGAGCATCCTGGGTGAATGCAAGGAAACACATCCTCCTTATGAGAACTGGCTGAGATGAAGGAGCCTGGCCTCGGACATTTGGCCCCATCGCATTGGTAAAGCTTGGCATTCGCATATCCTGCAGAACATATTTTTTTAAAACTCGTCAGAAATTGAGGAACATATGCTGCTTGGAAAAGGCAACCAGAGTGAAAAATTATCAGTAAATAAAATTATCATCCTTTCCTCTGTTACCTATTAAATCCGTGTTGAAAAAATCAAAGTGTGGAAACATTGACGATGCAACTGTAAATCAGATACTAACAGAAAATATTTACTTCATATATGTAGGTATTTCATTCACAAATTTTAATTAGGAGCTATTTAGTGAACGGTGTACCTACTATCTGCAAGATGAAGTTCAATGGCCAGTTTTCCAGTTTAAATACATTATTCTAACAGATAAGGTGAATTAAGGAACTTGGGCTTTTCAATTTGATACCTATCTATATATTTATAAAATTAACAGATGAAGTGAACTCTTCAACTCACCCAGTTTAATTGTGATATTTCTCTCCAACTCATTCTTGAAGCGCACAGTCTGCACTCCAGAGATAGCCTTCACCACAGTAGACTTGCCATGAGCTACGTGCCCAATGGTTCCAACATTGATGGTGGCCTGGCGGCTGATCACTTCCGGAGACAGAGGAGTCAGCTTACTGATATCCTGCAGAATGGAGATAAAGTTATCAAACAATGCAATTGAAATTCCCTGCAGCAGCGAATAATAGGATAAACAGCAAAGTCATCAAAAGAGAAGGATCTTGCTCAGAGAACCTTAAGCCAGGCATATGGGATTTAGGTGCCATGACTATTTGCACATCTCTTTCATTACCTGATTGAATATAAGAACAAATTTATACGTAAAAGTACTAATTTTGCTGGAGGCAACTACCTATACAAGCATTGTAATAAATACACACATTCACACTTCCAGTCAGGTATTTGGAAAGTCCATTTCTCAAGCCACAACTGTAGCTCTCCCAATAGTTGTGTAGCTGCAAAATTGCTTCAATTGATTATCTCTTATCAAATCATTTAAGAACTTGTATAGTTGAGCCACAAAATTTAAATAAAAAACTTTACTTAAACAATCTTGCTATTTGCTGTATCTTACCCCATTGTTCAAAAATTTTTAACAGCTCTATATATATGGACCATTTGGGTAGTATAATATTCATCTGCTGCTCATAATAACCATTTTATATGTTCATGTACCAGCTCTGTGGAGGTAGGAACTGGACTTATAACTGGTGTTACTCATCAGCTTTCTTTTCACAGAGCAATGAAGAGCTATACATTTAATTTATTTCTGATAGTAGTAAAGAATAAAACAAATTTATATTAGTCACGGGTTGCATATACAAAAAAAAAATCAATAAACCTTACAATGAAGCTACAATGACGCAAGTATTCCAGGAAATAGATGTGGGAGCATCTCTCCACATATCTGCAGCCAAATGCAATATTGGCTATATGTTAAAATGCAAATTCATGAATACTTAACTTGCAACTGTTGAATTGGCAGCAGAAAATAACTCAACAATCCTGGGACTGCTGCCAAACTTTACAGATGTCCTTCAACCCTTAGACATGGCATGCTTTATTCTGTCAAGTCTTAATTATGACAAAAACTGTTGAAGTTCATACAAGGCACTGGAGGTTATGAACCCCTTAGCAAGGAGGGATTTTTCAATATGCTAACCTCTGTGGTTGACATGCCTATCTGTTAAAAACAATGTTGCAGGCTTTCATGCTACAGGAATTCATCCTATAAATGAGTAAGTCCAGGTATGACATCTCAAGGCTGGACAAGATCAAATTGAAAATGCATCATGCTTGGGTAAAGGTTGGAGAGAAAAAAGAAGAGGATGGCCTACATATGCAGAAACAATTAAGCTATTTGCCATCACAGCAACAACTGGTCAAATGACTTGAGGGCTAGCTATGCCAAGAGCCTCAAATGCCAGTTACTCCTGAGTTTTCAAATCCAGGGTGCATCTTCCAACAGACCAGTGGTCCTGATTTGAGGGTAGTATGGTAATTTTCGGATAGTTGTTGGCCCCCATTGTTGAGGACCACCCAAATGATAAGATAGAGAACCAAGTATTCACATCATAACAACAGATACAATTAGAAGCTGGTTTGCTCATCAGAATAAGAGCATTACAGCTAGCTTTGCAGCAACAAGCAAGTGCATCCAAAGGCTATAATACCTTTGTTGGACTGAACTAAGAAGTGAATACAAATGTGAAAAGTATTCAACAAGGGCTCTTTACATGCAAGTATTCAAAATTTTAGCAGAGAAGCAATCACAAATAACACAATCTTGTTCCTTATTCATTTGCTGCCACCAATTGAAGATCCTAAGGCTTTTTCTCATAGTTTGTCCCTTAATCTTAATTATGTAAGCCTACACTAGAACTAAAATAACTAGAAACTAAACCAAGGTCCTAGAGTTATAGGTTAGGTTAGGTTACATGGTGGCAAAGCTGAGAATTGTTTGGACTCTTCCTCAAGCACGATTTGAGTCCTATAAATACACCAGCAAAGTATTATGAATACCAGCATTATCATGCATAGGATTTTTATTTAAATCTCGAGTAAATGAAGAAATTAAAATTGAACTGATTCTAGAAAAATTTACCACTATGCATAGGAAAATTACAATAGGAAATAAGGTTGCATTAACATAATTGTGCTTGTCCTGTTTCCTGTACTGCAGGCAACCATTTTAATTTAAAGAAGTTCTTGTAGCTGAAGACAGCAATCTCAACTCTACGCCAATGTAAGGTCAAGGTGGCTGATGAAGCAGGACAGGAAAAGTCCTAATTTTTTTCTGAAATATTGCAGCTCTATTATCATATAATTTCAGTAGGTATGAAATCTCGTAGCTCTAATGTCATGTATTTTTTTTTATTGAAAAAATCTTGGTTTGCATTCTGCAAACATGCCATTTCATAAAATTTTCAACTTCCGCAATCTGCAATACTTTGAGGATTCCGCCAAAATATCCTGCACAACGTAATAACAAGTCAATCTAAAACGTTTTCTTAAAGATTGCATAGTTGCGTCACATCAGAGCGGTCAGACTGCATCATCACATGATCAGTTGCCACTCAAGTGAAGACAAATGTTAGTGTTCAACAGTTATTAGAGTAAAATTAGATATTAGGGGTATCACATGCATGGGACTTGGTAAAAAGTTTGTGGCAACCGGCTTGTTAATGGCCAAGGTATTAGGTAGGTATGGAATTCACAGCTCTAAAAAATTAAATCACAGCTCAAAGAAATGGAATCATCGCTGGCAAATCCATAAAACAACGGCTCAAAAAATTCAGTCGTGGCCAGGCTTGCCAATTACTGAATTAGATATATTCCATGCCTGTGATGAAAATCCTCAAAAGAGGCCAATATCGAGCTAAAAAAGCTCTACTTTACAGCAGGCATGGAATATATCTACTTGGTGAGCCGCGACTGAATTTTTCAAGCTGTGGTTTTATGGATTTGCCAGCCGTGATTCCATTTCACCAAGCCATTAATTCCATATCTGGGCCATGAAAAGCCATTTACAAGGTGCGAATTTATTCACAAAGTTCATGCACAATTGCACATGTTACCCCAAATCTCTAATTTTACCCTAAACAGTCAAATAGCAAAGATAAAATTTGTCTTTACTGTAAGATGAGCATGTGCAGTGTGGAATTCTGTATAGGTAATATATTCTCATGTCAATATAAGAAAACGTATCGAAAAACCAACCCTACCACCGCATTACAGTTACACCACCTTCCACTGCAATGAAAATTGGTAAACTGAGCTCATTAAGAACTTCTGCGCTTCCGAAATCGCGCGTGGTTTGACATCCAAGCCTGTGTTGGCAATGCCTCAATCAAGTCAACTAGTCGTCTATCTGTAGGGTAGTAGACAAATTTTTGCAATGCATACGTTCTAAAATAAAAAAAAAACACATCCAGAATCGTAAAAAATTCTCACGATTGGACATTACCAACAAAGTTTTCGATATCACACAAAAGTATGAGATAAACTTCGACTTTTCCAAGGCATACATTCACATCGTGTTTCCACGATCATATCTGACATGGCGGCGTCACAGGCATAGCTTTTAGTTATGTCAAGTTCGATTTCACAATAATTAGACTTGATCCACATTCCATACTGACATTTAAATGATGGAAATTTGTTTCAAATTATAAATACCAATTGATACGCGTCCAGACGTACATTTTTTCATGTTTTTTGCCTAATTTGTCGTGCTGCTCGAGAGCAAAGAACATCCCAAGTTTCGCGTCGTCGCCCAACTGGTCAAACGTGTATCCCAGAGCAATGCCCTCTCTGCTCTCTTCTAACTTGTCTCTGCTCCCTTATAACTTGTCTCTGCTCCCTTATAACTTGTCTCTGCTCTCTTCTAACATGTCTCTGCTCTCTTCTAACATGTCTCTGCTCTCATCTAACTTGTCTCTGCTCTCTTATAACTCGTCTCTGCTCTCTCCTAACTTGTATATGCTCTCTTCTACCTTGTCTCTGCTCCCTTATAACTCGTCTCTGCTCTCTTCTAACTTGCCTCTGCTACCTTCTAACTTCTCTGCTCCCTTCTAACTTGTTTATGCTCTCTTATAACTCGTCTCTGCTCTCTTCTAACTTGTCTCTGCTCTTTTCTAACTTGTCTCTGCTCTCTTCTAACTTGTCTCTGCTCTCTTCTAACTTGTCTCTGCTCTCTTACAACTAGTCTTTGCTCTCTTCTAGCTTGTCACTGCTCTCCTATAACTTGTTTATGCTCTCTTCTAACTTGTCTCTGCTCTCTTATAACTCGACTCTGCTCTCTTCTAACTTGTCTCCGCTCCCTTATAACTCGTCTCTGCTCTCTTCTAACTTGCCTCTGCTACCTTCTAACTTCTCTGCTCTCTTCTAACTTGTTTATGCTCTCTTATAACTCGTCTCTGCTCTCTTCTAACTCGTCTCTGCTCTCTTCTAACTTGTCTCTGCTCTTTTCTAACTTGTCTCTGCTCTCTTTTAACTTGTCTCTGCTCTCTTCTAACGTGTCTCTGCTCTCTTACAACTTGTCTCTGCTCTCTTCTAACTTGTCTTTGCTCTCCTATAACTTGTTTCTGCTCTCTTATAACTTGTCTCTGCTCTCTTATAACTCGTCTCTGCTCTCTTCTAACTTGTCTCTGCTCCCTTATAACTCGTCTCTGCTATCTTCTAAGTTGTCTCTGCTCTCTTCTAACTTGTCTCTGCTCTCTTATAACTTGTCTCTGTTATCTTCTAACTTGTCTCTGCTCTCTTATAACTCGTCTCTGCTCTCTTATAACTCGTCTCTGCTCTCTTATAACTTGTCTCTTTAAATTGTTTAACTATGACGATCCAATTATATACTTACGCATTGATAATAAAAGTTTTAACACATGCAGCAATTATACTCAAACAATCTCGCCAAGTTGTGGGTGATGACATATAGCAACTGATCAACATATTTTAAAAATATTAATAATGTTTTCATATTATTTAATAATGTTTTTTAATAATGTTCGTGGATGGCAAAACATTTTGCCGCTCATTTAATAAAAAGGCTCACTCATACGATAATTCATGGTAATTGCGCACAAAATATCGTTACTATAAGACCAAATTAACATAATTCTTCCATTTTTCCATTTTCTTGATCAGTTTTGTTTCTATGTCCAGATTTTTTCTTGAATTTAATGCTTTGATGTTTTTTAACAGTTGACTAGTTTATTTGTTTCCTGAGTTTCATGTTTGTTTCGGTATTAAAAAATTTTTTGTTGCTCATATATTCACATGAGCAACATTAAGTCGGGTCATCTAAATGTACGTGAAAAGCACCAGGCTGCCTTGATAAATAATTTCTATTCGACAATAACAGAAAAAAATTCCACAGTCCCTCTTGCATGGTGTGCAAGTTAACAAATTTCTAACGTTACCATTGCATATAAATTACTTTGTAACTTACGAAACAACTGCAAGTTCGGTAAGGTTCTTGAAAATAACATAGAAGAGAATTATTCCAGACATTCTAAATAATATTTATTTACGATATTAAATTATTGCGTTCTGATGACATTCACTTACGGTGCAAGTTTATCGAGAATACGTACAGCGATTTTTTCTTGATCGTATAATGACTCTATTTTTCGGAAATGAGACAAGACTCGACAGAATTATGAGATTATGTTCTACATTGTTGTAAATACACCTATGATACATCAGATTTTAAATTGAATGTACTGTTTGATATTTTAACTCCAACTACTACTGCACGATTTAATAACTCGAATTTTGAAAAGTGTAAATCGAAATGCCACATTTTATTTCTATCGAAATCAAGTTGAGGCAGTTTGTAAAATTTTGATCTTGTCAGGCGCTTTATTTACAGACTTTTTGTTAAATACTTACATACGTCAATAATCGATCAATGATAACAATGATCTTTGGGATTATCATACAAAAAATAATATTCAACTTCAATCAATATCAGATTTTCAGACAATATCAAATAAATATTGCATAATGTGTAATGGTAATATATCAGTTCTATTAATTTTATTTATTGTTTTATAGAGACTTCGAACCTTGAAGTAAGAAATATTAAGAAAACCTTAGAATATTAATTACGAGGTGGTACATGAAAGAAAAAAATAACCGCGAAATAGCGTATGATGTATTCCTAGGCAACTTATACCCAATTTATGATTATATATATATAATGAAAATTCATTATTTCAGAACAGTGAAAACAGTCAAAAGATTGTCAAAAGATTTTACAACAAGATTTGAAATAACGAAAATTCTGCGTTATTGGGAAGCAGGAGTGTACCGCGGATTAGTCACCTAAGTTGCCAAAAATACGCGACTGAAATTGACAGGTAAAAAGCATTTATCGTAGCTACGAATATCTCGTTCAGGGCCTATACTTTCAAAAAACGTTAAGATATCGTAAGTTCATCAGCCAATCACTGGCGGCCTTTGAAGCCAAATCCACTAATCATAGAGTTGAAAATAGAGCGTAAGTACTTACGTTCAATTAGGGAGTTTTGAAAGTAAGGCCCCAGGTTGTCTGCGTAGTAGCGAATACGAGATATATGTATACAGCTGCTTGAATTTTTACCACGAAATCAAAATTAGTTTCTTTCCAGGGGCCATAAACACATAAACTAGTTAAATTATAAATAGGCTTTCGAGGAGCTCTAACAAAATTCCGTTGTTCTTCCTATTGTACTATACATTTACATTATTGCAAACTTAATCAGGGCAAAGGCAATCAATAATCATTGCATGGATTTTAAAGTAGTACAATTTTAGAACTTATATTCGTTATGAATTTATTTGACTAATTAAATTGATAATTTCGCCTAGAATACATCCGGACATAAAACTTCTAGTTATTTTTCACACAACATAAAAGGACATATATATTCGAGATGAAGTGGATCAAGTGTCTCTTCATAATTTTATCAGTGTAAGTGATGCCTGAAATTCAAACTTTGGGAAGAGAAGCAATATATTGCCTGCTCAATTAATCCAATTACATAATATAATATTCTAGATTATTTCGTATTTCCGTTCTATATCCTATCAACAAAATAATCACTGGAATAATTCGATTAGAACCAAAGGATTTAATAATAAAAATGTTAAAATCGTGCACGTAAGGCTAGATAAAGGCTCTCTATGATCAATACTCTTGCACTGTACTTGAAAGGATAGCCCTTTTATTTCGATAACTCAAAAAATATTTGAACTCTACACATTATATTATGCATATAGTGTTATGTATATAATTTATAACTCTAAGGATTCAGTCATACGAACTGCAAATGATGATTTTTCACACGGACTGCCAATGATGATTGTTGACACCAAGATCGGTTCAATTGTCAGAGATGATCAGTCTTACAGCCAGAGTGAGGGCCGTAACTCGTGTTTGGGTGTTGTAATATTATCCTGTAGTGAGACACACCCAAGACAGACAATTCATGTGTAGGGAGACACATCTAATACAGTGTATACGCTTGCAGATATATGTAATAATATAATAATATAGCTGCTTCAGCGTTTATTAGGCAGTAGGCCTGTCGCCGATTCTTAACATTGCAGAACATCCACAGCTTGTTGCAGGTGTGAACTCGCAATTCGCTGCTCCAAATTTTCTTTGCTTAACCGCCCGGCCTCCTTGCCGATTCTGACCAGAAACTGGCGCACAGAGAACCCGCATTTCTCAGCTCCAATCTTGGTACTTTTTGACATGACCGCAACTATGCGCGATCTTCAACAAAACGTTTAGTTGATTTGTTTACATTACAATGTTTATGTTTTTTCTGCAGGATATTTTGGTGGGAATGGGAAAGTAATGCGGATTGCGAAAGTTGAAAATTTTATGAAGTGACACGTTTGCAAATTGCAAACCGCAATTTTTCAATCAAACAAAAATTTATGACATTTGAGCCACGAGAATACATACCTACTGAAATTATATGATATTAGAGCTGCGATATTTCAGACAAAAATTGGATTTTTCCAGCCCTGCAGTTTACAGCATGCCCTGAAACTGCAATATTTCCACTAGATAAATTACCTTCAATCAAATTGTTGACAAAAAATCACAATTGGGACTCCAGATTCAAAATGTATGAAAATATAGGTTTGGAGAGTTGGAGCCACAAGATTTTAGTAAGAAGAAGGAAAATTCCAATCCTGTCAGGCTGTCAGTAAGTTGTAACAACAGTACAGGGGCTGTCACTGTCAACCGCATTGCCACACCACTTACTAGCCTAGCTAGGTAGGCCTACAGCAATCCCTTGATTAGCACGGTTTTGAATACCGCGGTTTTGATTAACGCGGAAAAAAATTTTGCGACCTACCCTTGATCTACGTACGGCTCAAAAAATTCAGTCGTGGCCAGGCTTGCCAATTACTGAATTAGATATATTCCATGCCTGTGATGAAAATCCTCAAAAGAGGCCAATATCAAGCTAAAAAAGCTCTACTTTACAGCATGCCCTGAAACTGCAATATTTTTACTAGATAAATTACCTTCAATCAAATCCATGGTGCAGAGGGTCGCCAATATATGGGTTTTTAAGCCCTAAGCGTCGCCGGGTATTTTAAGATGCGTCATCGGGTAATTTTTAATAAAAAGCCAATTAAACTGAGTAATGAAAAACTATTTACAAGACACAATGTTATTTACAAGGTTGCATGCACGTGTTACCCCAAATTACTAATTTTATCCTAAAAACAGTCCGATCCTACAGCAAGTGTCAACTGAACTTGTGTTCTGAAACATAAAATCCAATTGAAGTCATCGCAGAATCATATTATAATATTCAATAATGTTTTCAGTTGTGATAATGCAGTCTGACCGCTCTAATGTGACCGCAACTACGTAATCGTAAACTTGATGTTTACATTTTTTGGTGGGAACTCATCGCAACTGATTTCCGGACAAGCTTCACTGCATCCTGATCCATCCAACATACCGGAAACCTTATTTTTTTTAAATAGTTGGCCGATGACTGAAAAATTGATTAAATGCAAGAATTTCAATCTAAATGTGTCGGCAAGATCTTCTGAAGGCATAAATTTGGCTACTGAAGCGTCGCCAAAGATCTTTTAATATTCATCCACTCTCTGCACAGTGGAATCAAATTGTTGACAAAAAATCACAATTGGGACTCCAGATTCGAAATGTAGGTATTAAAATATATAGGTTTGGAGAATTGGAGCCACATGATTTTAGTAAGAAGGAAAATTCCAATCCTGTACAGTAAGTTGTAACAACAGTACAGGGGCTGTCACTATCAACTGCATTACCGCACCACTTAGGTACTAGCCTAGGTATTTGTATTTTGTACTTAAGTCTTTAGTGGAAATGGTGGAATTATCTTCATACTTTCTATTTCTAGTTTCCTACCTGCCATGATAACTTCAAAATGAAATTGCTAATTTATCTTAAGCATTTTATTAAATATGTATATATTCAAATTTCATTCCGATCAGTTTTAGACCAAAAGTCCAAGCTAGCAAATAGCTAAATTTAGTGTAAAAGCAAGCTAAATGTTTTCAAGAATTTTGCTTTCATTTTTTCAACGAGGGCTTTTTTCATTGAGAATAGGCTATCTAGAAGTATGAAATTCGTTACTAAAACCTTGGTAATAGTGATTAGTGACCACCGAAATCAATGAAATGAGCAACGTTTGATTCAACCTAAATACAAATAAAAAATCGTGATCCATTCGCTTTTGTATTAGGTACTTACCTAGCTAACAGGATTCATTTCGAACCAAACGATGAATTTAAAAACTCAAGATACTCACCAGCGATGCTAAATTTTGCTCGGCTAAAGCCATTTTGAGAACGCACTATCAACTACTACCCATTCACGAAACAATAGAGCATAAATAAGACAATTAATATACACTAAGTAGCCTTTCGTAGAACCGGACAGATTTCACAGGCAGTTTGTTGCGCAGGCTCTGTGGATTGCGATTTAACAACGTTAGGATCTGACGCAATCAATCTCAAGTAACAATT
This sequence comes from Hyalella azteca, assembly GCF_000764305.2. NCBI lineage: Eukaryota > Metazoa > Arthropoda > Malacostraca > Amphipoda > Hyalellidae > Hyalella > Hyalella azteca. The sequence continues at coordinate 214,612 of NW_025943067.1, read as the reverse complement.
GTCAGATAGTAACAGACTGAAAAAACCCTAATCTAATCAACAAGAAATGCATTGTTTCGTAATAAAATAAATCAATTAATTTATTACTAGAAATTTCTAGAAGTTCGATAAAATGAAATGAATAATGTAATTACCTGATAGTAACTTGGCGATAAATCCATGTTTCGATCTAAATAAATTATTTTAATAAAATGATTCATTTTTATGCATGATTATTTATCAAATTTAGCTTTAAAACTCTAACAAATTGCGTCGGATTTACTCTTTTTTGAAGAGTTGAGTATACCTGATATGCATTTATAGATAATTCCATCTAAGCCGGAGAAAATGGGAGAAAAGCTTTTTGGCAAATAAACTATATTTCCTACCGTAAAATATATCAAAAAGCAATTTTTTCAATGCATAATAAAAATTGTTAATGAAATCGCGCCAAATTAGCTTACATGGAAACGGCTCGTCGCGAAGAGAAACATATCAAACATATAAAGCGGTAGGTGATTTGAAGCTAACAGTAAAACATTTTAATGCTCAGGAGGAAATTGTTCCATGAAACTCCGATTTGAAGTTGAATTAATCAGTTGATGCCAAGTGAATTTAGTTTTAATCAATGAAATTTGTTGTCATCATGAAGGAACATGAGAAACTTCAGGAATAAGCGCCATACGTTTATATTTTTTGTCTATGCATTGAAATGCATGTACATCAAACAGTGCAATTATTGATTTCGAGGTCTCCTGATCCTGCTAAAAAATATTTTGCAAAGCAATATAGAAAAGAGCAATTTAATTAAATGTATATGCGTTGATAAGTGATATATCCCTCATACACAAAAATATAAATTTCTTACTTATATTGCGTCGTTGTACCAAACTGCAAATATAATCTGTGAATTAAGTGCAGTAGCGACTTGAATTGATAGTTAATAATATGCGTCACTGATTTTTAATACTTTGATGTATTCTAAACGGAATATATCTGTTATTCTATGATCGTTCAGTGCAGTATGTGAATTTCAAGTGCGTCTAATTATTTGAGTTTTTATTTCCAGTCAATTGATTCAGCGCTTGATTTTTCTTTCAACGAGTTCAATATATTAGGAATTACCAGAAATGGCAGAAAATTTCCCGCCTTCACGTGTTGAGCTCGGAGCTTTGGACAAGAAGAGGACTGCCTTGTTCCTGTGTGATATACAAGAAAAATACAAAGACGTCATGCATCGATTCCCAGAAGTCGTCGCAAATACTAAGAAACTCGTAATTTTACTATGTCTTAATCTGGTCCTGTCATTCTTTTATTCAATTTTATCATTTGTATATCACACTGATGATAGAACATTCATCATCCCTATATCTCCAACAATGTAGTGAACAATATTTTATATGCAACAATTCACTTGTGTTTTCTATCTCATTTGTAAAATTATGATTTGTTTTAAACCTATTAATATGCTGGTGCAAGCTCAAGGTCAAAACTCTACATTCAGTGCAACGTAGATATTTAAAAATGCATCTACATATTTCAGCATTTCCTGAAACTTAATCCCAGGTTGTACCTGCAGGTGCAGGGCTGCATTCACATGCAGGTGCCGTACGTGGTGAGCGAACAGTCCCCCGCGGTGCTGGGCCGCACGGTCAAAGAGATCGAGACGTACGAGGCCGTGGCCGTGGTCTCGAAATTCAAGTTCAGCATGATTGTGCCAGAGATGGAACAGCATCTCGAGACCCTTTGTGACGGTAGCTTGGCCAGCGTCATACTTTGTGGGATGGAGGTATGAGATGATGAGATTGACGCGGGATTTGTAATGACATGTGAGACCCGTTAAAATAATGAATTTACTCACTTTCAGAGAATCAAGAGTAATATGTTGAAATTCGTGATGTGAATATAAAAGTATTATATATCTAATTCAATTTTAAATTGATTAAATCTATGAGTTTTGCACATATTCAGTCATAATTATTCTATTTATAATAAAATAATTAAATGTGCCAGAATATAATGTGGATATCAAAACCTTTCATACACTTTTCAAAGAACAATACGAAACGAAGATATGGAACCTTGTCAGAAACACATATATCAATATCATATATCATATCATAGTGATGTTTGCGCTGAAGAATAGGTCTGATGTGGCCTGTCGCCGACTCATGTACTTTTCGTGACTTGTAAAAATGAATCAAATTTCTCAATTAATTTTTTCTAATTATTGGAATTAAATTTCTCGATTAAATTTTTATAATTATCGGAATTAAATTTCTCAAAATACCTTTCCATGCATACATAATAATTTGACCGTTGCGCCGTTAGAACCCGAAGCATCTCTGCGATATGATCGTTTCGTCAGTCATGAAAAGATCCGGTCAAGTGACATGATTTTAGATCTTCTGTGAACAAGGCACGAAAAGGAAAAGAATTGGCGACAGGCCACATCAGGCCTACATTTCAGCGCCGAGATCACTATTTTATGTTATGTTATGTTATGTTATGTTATGTTATTTTATGTTATGTTATGTTTAATTGGACGAGCAGACACACATTGAGATCGAACAGACGGCCATCGATCTACTATCGCGCGGCATCCAAGTGCACATCGTGGCAGACTGCTGCACCACGCGCTCTATAGACGACCGTAACCTTGCTCTGCAGGTGGGACCGCTGCACTGGGTCCATACATTTATCTTATAACTAACACTTCATTGATACATTATTTTAAATGGGATGTGATGAATGATTCGATGTGTGGTGATATATTGTTGCCGATTTCGGCACCACGGGCTCCCTGTTTGACTGCAATATCGCCATGCAGGTGAAACGGCTGCACTGCAAACAACAATTATTAAAAATTATTTATTTCATTGATAAATTATTTTAATTATAGTTAGAATGATACAAAATTAAATTGAGCGTGTGAAAAAAATTTTCAGGTCAGAAGGGCTAATTAACTGTATTCAATGTATTATCGGTATTGTGAATACTTTCGATACATGGGTGCTGCAAACAATGTTTTAATGTGAAATATAAAATGGACAAGATTTTTATGTTGCGATCCAGGATTTAATAGATTTATTTTAATGAACACAAATTGTAATATAATCTTGATGAAAGCTATCTTTAATTATCGAATTCGCAACAATAAAAAGACACCTACAGCATATATAACATATCTAATTTCTGAAAAACGATTCTAACGTTTCATATCAAGCAGAGCCAAATTTTGATCAAGTGATAATGGTCAAGTAACACATCAAGATTCATAGTTCAACTTTCCTTCAAAATATACGTTGTCCTGTACACTTGCGACGCTGGCGCAACAGGCAAGGAGACTGCGCAGGGAAACTGGCTCCTTATTTTTTCGAGACTAATCCGCAAAAAAGTCGATTGGTTACAAATTTGGACTACAGCATTCGATGGTATAGATAAAAATTGTCAATTCACGTCGAATCCACAATATGATAGTTTATTGTATTACTCTTATTTGCTCTCCGATTACACCTTACACAATTTTTTCGATAACATATTATTTGGCCAATGGAGTACTTTGCATTTAAATTGCATGCAATATCTTAAGTTAAGAATAATTGGAAGTGATGCCAGTTTTTTGCTGAAGGCTGCAGACCCAGCCTAATTAGCTGCAGATATGTGCTCTATCAGACCATTAAGATAGGAACTCCGTGGGACCAAATTCAGAGTTTCGAAGAGAATATAAACAAACGAAATAAAGAACAATATTAACAAATGCCCCATTGCAAATACATTCACCATAATTTCATAACAACCAAATTAAGATTAATTAACCTGCCATAATTCTATTTATTTATTTACTAATTGCTACCTCAACGAAACTAAACATCTAAAATGATGTCGCCAACTTTGTATTTACACAAATTGAACGCTGCAACTGCGCGCTCAATAATAAGTTGTTGATAATAATAAATAAAATTGACAATTTTTAGCCCATTTTCTCATTTATGGAATAAATGCACTATTGTGCTCGCTATGTCCGTCTGTCTGTCCGTCTGTCCGTCCGTCTGTCCGTCCGTCCGTCCGTAACCTCAAGTTTTCGTCGACAAGAAAATGCGCTCTCTGCTACTCACTGCACTGAGTACTGAGTTATATTTTTTGTGCTTTACAGCGTCTATCACAGATCGGCTGCTTCATCTGCACATGTGAGAACGTTCTCTTCAAGCTGCTCGAAAGCAAAGAACATCCCAAGTTTAGAGTCGTCGCCCAACTGGTCAAACGTGTATCCCAGAGCAATGCCCTCTCTGCTCTCTTCTAACTTGTTCTCTTATAACTTGTCTCTGCTCTCTTATAACTCGTCTCTGTTCTCTTATAACTTGTCTCTGTTCTCTTATAACTCGTCTCTGCTCTCTTATAACTTATCTCTGCTATCTTATAACTCGTCTCTGCTCTCTTATAGCTCGCCTCTGTTCTCTTATAACTTGTCTCTGCTCTCTTATAACTCGTCTCTGCTCTCTTATAACTTGTCTCTGTTCTCTTATAACTCGTCTCTGCTCTCTTAGAACTTATCTCTGCTATCTTATAACTCGTCTCTGCTCTCTTATAGCTCGCCTCTGTTCTCTTATAACTCGTCTCTGCTCTCTTATAACTTGTCTCTGCTCTCATATAACTCGTCTCTGCTCTCTTATAACTCGTCTCTGTTCCCATATAACTCGTCTCTGCTGATCTTTTTTTACTCATCTTCTGCTCGCTGATAAGTCATCATAGTCAATTAAGGTCCCGTGTGAAGAAGGAAAATGTCAAATTTCTAGATAATTTTAGCTCGTTTTGCAAGAAAAGCAAGGATGAGTTTCAAAGATTTTGTCCATAGAAACGAATAATATACAAGGAATAAAATTCACGCAATCACTCTAACATTAACAAGTACTTGCTAGCATTGAACAAAATCATGCAAAATAGTTATTTATTGTAGTTATTGCCTTCAATTATAACCTGAATGTAACTACAGTCATCAAAAAAATATTTAAGATCTATAGTATTCAAATGCGCACATTCCTAAACTGGCAAGGTTTCAAGGTTAGCTAAAGTCAAGACATAACGACTAATTGAATAAAGATCTCTTAGCACGGTATTATCTAAGAACCATTGTAAAAAATACAGGTTCTCAGACAGTCTAGCAGGCAAGTTATCTCTGATCCATCTCTCACGGCCATATTTTACAAATTATCCACATTAGCATTTGTCTGTTACAATTTGGACGTCTATAAAGCAAATTTTTGTATGCCCTATTATAAAATTAGATTCAAATCATGCATTTTGTCGCCATTATGCATTGTTCCCCAGAAAATAGTGCACGTTAATGCTTATAAATGTCTTGTCAATTAATGTTATCTAAAGTAAAGATTATAAAGGCAGGCTCTCGGTTCTGCCAAAAAACTGGTATTACACCTTTTAATTCCAGGCTTTCAAGGCCATTTGTGCTCGACAGGGCATGTTGAGAAAATGTTGCCATGCAATCAGAGTTGAACTATGGATTAAATAAAAGTTTTGGTGCAAAATCAAAAACGGCTGTTGCAAATTAATAAATTGTTTAACTATGACGATCCAATTATATACTTATATTGATAATAAAAGTTTTAACACGTGCAGCAATAACTGAAACAATCTCGCCAAGTTGTGGGTAATGACATATAGCAACTTAATAATATAATTAAAAAAATAATAATATTTCGAAAAATAAATTCATTAATATTTCAGTACCTTGCACGGTCGTGGATGGCTAAAACATTTTGCCGCTGACTACATAAAAAGGCTCACTCATACGATGATTCATTATAATTCTCCATATTATGTCGTTATTATAACATCATATTAGCATAATACTATCATTTATTCCACATTCTTGATCAGTTTTGCTTCAATATCCAGGTTTTTTTATTTAATTTAAATGTCTTGACGTCTTTTTAGCGCATTTTCTCATTTATGGAAATAATGCCCTATTGTGTTCGTCATGTTCGTCCGTCCGTCCGTCAGTCCGTCCGTCTGTCCGTGACTTCACGTTTTCGTCGATTTTGAGAAAATGCGCTCTCTGTCATTCAGTGCAGTGAGTACTGAGTTATATTTTTCAACAGTTAACTGTTTTGTTTGTTTCCTGACTTTCTTGTTCGTTTCAGCATTGAAACAAACAAGATTCTTGTTGCTCATGTATTCACATGAGCTACATTGAGGCGGGTTATTCAAATGTACGTCAAAAGCACCAGGTTGCATCGACAAACAATTTTTTATCGGCAATAACTAAAAAAAGTTAACAGTTCCTCTTGGTGGGCAAGATTACAAATTTCTAACTTTACTTTTGTATATAAATTACTTCGTAACTTTCGAAACAACTGAAAGTTCGGGAATGTTCTTTAAAATAGCACATAAAAAATTATTCCAGACATTATAAATAATATTCATTTACGATATAAAATTATTGTGTTCTGATGACATCCATTTAAGGTACATGTTTATTGACAACAAAGCGATTTTTATTGATCATATAACGACTCTATATTCGAAAGTGGGACATTACTAGACATAATTTTAAGATTATGTTATACATTGTTGTTAGTCTAGCAACCAGTTTAAACTAATGGTACATCATATTTTAAATTGAATTCATTGTTTGGTATTTTTAACACCAATTCTTACTTTACGCTAACAACTCGAACTTATAAAGTTTAAATCGAATGCCACATTTTTTTATTTTTATTATATCTAAATCAAGTTAAGGCCATTTGTAAAAATTTTTTTGATATTGCCAGGCGCGTTATTTGCAGACTAGGTATAAAACAATACAATCTTGCTGAAAATTTCGAAAAATTGATTTCGTCACACCTTCTATAAGTGTACTTGTTAATTAATTACATGCTTTAATGATCGATCAATGATAACAATGATCTTTAATCGTTCCTTAATGTATAATGAATCAGTTCTATCTGTAATATTTATCGTTTAATAGAGACTTTGAACCTTGAAGTGAGAAATTATTAAGAAAACCTTTTAATATTTCTAGGTGGTACATGATGGAAGATAATAACCGAGAAATTGTGTATGATGAATTACTAGGCAAATTATACCCAATTTTATGATTATATATAAAATTATACAAATTTATGATTATTATAAACATTAGTTGCAGTCAAAACACTTAATAAAAAAGCTTTGATATAACGGAAAATAACCGTTATTATGAAGCAGGAATATACGCCTGGATTGAGTCACCGAAGTTGCAAAAAAATATGCGACTGAAATTAAGAGGTGTAATAAATTAACAGGTGTATAATGTGTATTTAACGGAGCTATACGAATATCACGTTCAGGTTGTAGGAGTAGCAGCGAATACGAGACTCAAGTATACAGCTGAATATTTAACACGAAATCAATATTAGTTTCTAACAAGAGGCTTTAGAATAAACACAATTAATTATAAGTAAACTGTCGAGGAGCTTTAACAAAATTCCATTGCTCTTTCTATTGCCCTGCACATCGTTGCAAACTTATTCAGGGCAAAGGCAATCCATAATCATTGCAAGAATTTGAAATAGAGCAATTCTAGGACTTAAATCCGTTATGAATTTATTTGACTAATTAAATTTTATAATTTTGCTTAGAACACATCCCCACATAAAACTTCCCGTTGTTTTTAAAATAAAAGGTCATTCATATTAGAGATGTGATGATTCAAGTTTCTCTTTATAATTTCATCGTATATAGTAAATAATTCAATCTATTGCGCTCTGTATATATATAATTTATAACTCCAAGGAGTCATTCTTACGGACTGCAAACGGTGATTGCTTATACCAAGATCACATCAGTTGTCAGTCAGTTCTACAGCCAGAGTGAGTGCCGTAATCGTGTTTGGGTGTTACTATAATCCTGTAGGTAGACACACCCAAGACAGAACATTCCTGTGTCGGGAGACACACCCAATACAGTGAATACTCTATAGTAGCTATAGACACATATAAGGTATAAATACTCGCACAAACATCTAAAAATACACCGCTGTCTTGGGTGTAAATACAGCGCATTAATACAGCGAATACTGATACAACTATATCCTTATAAAAGACTCTTGCAGCTATAGACACATATAAGGCAGAAAATACTCGCATAAACACCTAAAAATACACCGCTGTCTTTGGTGTAAATACAGCGCATTAATACAGCGAATACTCATTCAACTATATCCTTCTAAAAGACTCTTGCAGCTATAGACACATACATGTATAAGGTAGAAAATACTCGCACAAACACCTAAAAATATACCTCTGTCTTGGGTGTAAATACAGCGCATTAATACAGCGAATACTCATACAACTATATCATTCTACAAGACTCCTGAAATTGTAGATACCTTAAGGGTATTGGGTATTACAGGGTATTGTAGTCCTGCAAAAAGTATAATACCCAAGTCAGCGTAGCGTATTCTAGTCAACTACACAAGAGAAGCAGAAATTATAATGCTCATGCAGTGTCAGCGGCTGTCAGCCATTCACAGACCACAGCTTTTACATAGAAAACTATGCACCAAAATTTGTAGTGTAATGTGATAAATTGCCATAATGGATAATTTCAATATTTATTTTAATAATAAATACTTGCAAATATTTTTATCTTTTATCTCTAGATTTTCTTCTGGATTTTTTTTTTGTATAGGTTTTTTTCACAGGAGCTACTAACATATAACCATACTAATTGTTCATTTCAATTGAAATGTACAAAATGCCAGTGAGTTAAGCACGAGGAGCTTGCTCACGAGTCGTATCCAGGCTACGTATAGGGCCGCGCCCACTGCCCAGCATGACAGCTAGCGAAGGTCGCACCAAACCTGTTCATTCCGCCAGGGCTGAGAGAAAAAAAAAACTATCCTTGGTTGTCGCATACACTTACGATGAAGTTGCGCAACAAAGTTACGAAGTGGCATCAATTAGTTGGCGCCAGTTATATGGTTGAACTCTTTAGAATTAAAAATAAATTATACTTTTTAACTATTTCAACAGAAAATTGAGCACCGTCGAATTTCTGGCGCTGAAATTTTGGTCAACGAAAAAAAATGAATTAGGCCGGTGCTTCAATTTCTGCCATAATTAATAAATAAGTATTTTTTATTTTTTCCCTGCAACAGTGATTCCTAATCATGGAGTAATTCAGTAAAAAAGAAACAGATTTAAATAAGACCGGTCCGGATGGGCTGGCCTTTTTGGGTTCGGGATCCGAGCAGCTTTTAGCGCCACAAATAGCAATGCTAAAAAAAACAGTCTTTTCAAGTCACCTTGAGCGTTAGATAACTCGAATGAGACAACCGCGCAACAGCACGCAATAACTTTTGTCCTCTTAAGTACGAAGTCGTGTTAGATTAAATATCGTCGTGAAAATTAGAAGTGAATTAATCAGTTGCGTAGAGCGAACACGCTGAAATGACACGTTGGCAACATAGCACCAACGTTAAATTGATCAACTTCTACGATTTTGATATCGATAGAAGTTCATGTTCAGTTCTTCATTTATCTTATCACGGATTGAAATGAAATAGATAATTATGGAATATTTTATCAAAATATTTTAGAAGGAGGATTTTTCCACTAGAGTTTGAAAATATCGAGTTCTAAAGCATTTCACTAAAGTTGATGTTTAACTTGAACAGAAATTTAGTCTGACTTGAATATCCTTTCAATATCTGATTTGTTATGATCGATACTCGAATTTTTAATATCTAATTAAAAGCGAAATTCACTAAACCTATGAGCAAATTTTTATGAAAAATTATTTGCAAGTTTGTTTTTAAACACTCGCGATTATGATTTTGCACAGATATTATAATATTATTACCATTATTAATATTATTATTATTACTATAATTATTATTATTCTTGTAATTATTGTTATTATCATTTTTATCAATATTATTATTCTTATCGTTATTATATAAATATTACGCAGTCTACAAAACTTACTAAGCGACAGCGCAATTTTAGATTAAGTATTCACACAAATTCAGTTTATTACATTTATTTACACGCTAGAGCCTTTATAATGCAAAAAAAAGTTATGCAAGTCATTGCACGGTCTGCTTACACATTTGAATACGACCACAGACAATAATTCTGTCCCCTCACTCTAAAAAATCTTACCACAAACACAATATCAAAGCCATTGCTGCATCACGCAATTAAGATGGGTAAAGTTGTCTAGAAATAAGAACCTGCGAGTTTTTTCATGTAATCTTTTGTAGAAAAAAAAAACAAGTTTGCTGGGAACAAAAGGCATCAAGGAGATCGTCGGCGCCCAGTGACTTGCTATCCTCCGAGCCATCGACATCTATGATGGGGCTGATGAGGGATTAATATTTGTGATGATGGGGCTGGTGAGGGCTTAATATGTGTGATGATGGGGCTGGTGAGGGCTTAATATGTGTGATGATGGGGCTGGTGAATGGGACATTTGGGATAATATGATTAATAATGGCTTTATTTGTTGTAATTAAGCTGATGAGTGACGTATAATATTTGTGATAGTAAGTTTCGTACTTCTTTGGCGTAAGGGCTTTTAAGTTGTTTAAAGACTTGTGTTCACGATGCAATTGATCGATGCAATCTTGATATTATTTGAAAGAGAAAGAAACAATTTTAAATTAGCTTTACTCTCACAATGCTGAACTTTGCGACTCCTATTCTCCAAACGAATTCGTTTATTTTGGTTTAAGAAGTAGCGGCCTTTATTACGGCCTTTATTGTCCGTATCTTTTGAAAATTTCAGGCGCATTTTAGATATATGAGTGATAATACAACACGCGTTTGATTTTCTAGTGTTTGTAACTTTATTCATCTTTTTATTTTGTCTTGACTACTTAGACGATTTATGATCAAGAAAACTATAAACATGCTAATTACAATATATTCAATATGTTAAGATGTACAACACATAAGTTCTGCAGGCAAGAAGGAATAATAATGGGCTAGAATAAATAATCCATCAATTATACGTTGGAAACGTTTACGTTTGGCTCAAATGCGCCAAACAAAATTAAATTGATCGACCGTTATATGTACTGACTTGTCCATCGCGAAATTTCCCTCCGGCCGCGTGACGTGATTAAATAATGACAATCAAGCAGTCGATATGATCTCTCTTCGTTCCTAAATTCAAACAATAAACTGTGATAAGATTAAGAATCGATACAAACAGTCCTAACCCAGTAAAAAAATCTTAACCTTGTATCACATATTAACATATATTTGATATTGTGTAGCTTAAGATTTCAATTCAATTCTGGCGTTGAGATTCAGTGGTTAAGGTGCCATTTATTTCATATGTTTGACAATAAAAATAAAATATAATAATAAAAAATTTTAGTGCAAAATATTTTAATACAGTCAATGTAGCTGCCAGTCAAAGATTAGAACACGCTGTTGATCTTGAGAAACATGTTTGACCTTCTGCCCACATTCTATAGTGTGTTCGAGTAGAAGTAGATATTTCAGTGGAACCAGACAGGTTCAAATTTGTAATAACAGTCACAGAGAAAACACATATGAACTACATTTTAAACTTCATAAAAAATTCCGACAAACATACTCACTTCATTGGAGATAAGCTAAACATCACAAACACCCATAATAATAACCTGGATAAACCTTGATGCCTTTCACACCTGAAGTAAAGTGTACCGTCATACGAAGATAATAAAGTTGAAATTATTGAGATATTATCACGCGCGGACCCAACACATGGTGCCAAATATATATAGATATTTTTTCAGAAAAGTTCGATATGGAAATTTTGCCGTCAGCTTAGGATTGACTTGAGACTGCATAATGCAGCACAAAATGTCAGCTCCGATTGGCATGTATGGCAAAAAACTCATGCAGGAACGTCAGTATCAGAACGTCAAAAATATATTAACAGGAAAATTTGCCATGGGAATAAAAAATCTCAAATTTAGCTGAGTGTTACTGGTTGAAAAACGATTTGAACAGACAGTCTTTTTTAAATAAGATGATTCAATGACTTTTAACCGTGGGTATTATGATTACTTGAACATTGATTAATATGAACACGGCAAACATATGGCTATTATTTACGGTAAATATGCGTAGTTAATCGCGCCATTCAGGTTGGTGCACTCACTGGCATAAAATATTGGGAGTTTCTGAAACAAGTTCTGAGAAAGACTTGCATTTTCAAAAAAAAAAACTTTCGGAATAACACTGAAAATTTGTATTCCTTACTTGTAATTGCAACAAATTTTATAATTTCCGAGTTTCAGGTTCTTCGAATTTAGTTTATGATGAATATTCTACTCCCTTTACTGATAAAAAATGCACGTATTATTGGACTAATTCCGTTGCAGCTGATGCAGACGCTGATGCCTGCATCAGCCAGGTCGTTGACCAGCATCGCACTCGACCTCATCCCTGAACTGGAAACGCTTTTCTCAGAGGATTCCCCGTTCGTCGACGACTCTAACGCTGTAAAACTCACTCCCGAGACGGTGAGTCCTAACAAAATAATTTAAAATTAATTTGTTTAGAGACATTCAATAAATCAGCGATTAATTAAAGAGGTACAACATCGATAGAGAATAAAATATATGGGGTGTAAAAATCGGTTTAGTAAAATTTGAAATCAGACTAGGTTCATGAATTAATTCTCGAAGATCAAAGAAATATCGTCAGCCAAACTGTAACAGCTCCGTAGAGTCGTCACTTCTGACACTTCAGTAATGGTGTTCAAATTATGCAGAGATTTGACTAAATATTTCTTGCTGTGCTTTATTATGATTTTATCGCAGGTTGTGCTTTATTATGTTTTATCGCAGGTTCTGATGTGTTTGACTTTGTAGTAAATTGAGAGAATTTCTTTATTTAAATTTTACGATATTTCAATTTTACGACGACTCGGGATTTTTTGAATGAGTTTCTAAAGGTCCAGCTAATTAAACTATTTTGTGTTCAGATCGACTTCGCATCGAACATGTTTGCAGAGTTCCTTCCGGCAGTGCGGGAGGCGATGAAACAGCAGGCTGTGGCCCAGCAAAGATCTTTGGATCCTGCCGTGGATTCTCAGTTCGACAAAATAGGCAAGGTTATGCCGAGAATCATACGACTTATTGGAGCCTTCGCTACAAGGCCACGAGTGGACCCCAGTGTTGAACCAACCTTGACGGACTTCACAAATACAGTGGTAGAAGAAGCTCGCAGTACGGCGTCAACCGCCCTAAGGCAGGCTGCAGATCAAATCACAAAAGCTGCTGAAAATGTGGCAGGGAACACGAAACTGATTGGAACTCCCGTTGAACCAACGAAATCAGCGGTTCAACAAATACCTGTTTTCGAAGCAGAAACTTATTCTCAGAATATATTAGCAGAACCTCTCCAGAAATCATCGGCACCTGCGGTAACAACTTTCGCTGCACAAGCACCTAGCGCTGTGGTGAACTCATTCGACTTCAAATTTCCTTCTATACCTGGTAACCCCGCTGCCGAGCCAGGTCAATTACCTTCAGATGGATCAGTTTACTACGCATTACCAGGAGGAGGTTACTTTTATGCCACAGGATTTGCTAGGTAATAAGCACATGGCATTACATATCTGTTTCTTGTCTCAGGATACATACTACAAAGTCTTCAGAAACTCATCATTGAAAAAATTGTTACCCCCAGATGCAATTGTACGAGAAAAAAAATCGTGAATTTTTTCGAATCATCGTTAGCTTTAGTTGAAAAAACATGTCATGTAATATTGCCATACCCAATGTTAAATGCCCTCCAGTGCCATACCAATTACCAATGACACTTTTTATGTCATTAAATACGAATGGGAATAATGGAAATAATTACACTGGATTGCGATCTTAAAAAGTAACTTCAGTATACCAGAAATTTGTGTAACATGACCATAGACCGAAAAATTAGTATGATGTATTCTTAAAATAAATCACTGACAACTGCACGATTAAACCGGAATGATACTTCTACATGAAAACGGAACATACAGAGTAAATAGCCCAAAATAATTCAAATATGTTCCCATGGCTGAAAGTTTTCTTTCGTCCAGTGCGCGCTTTTCAATACTAATATTAAAAGAAAATAGTGGCATTCAAACATGTAATAATCGACACAGAAATGCGTGTTCCTAATAAAATTTGAATCTTTGAAATCGACTTTGATTAAAAATTTTATTCTTTCTGATTAATTTTCCGATTGAGACACGTCTTGGACGTATTGCAACATCACCAACAAAGCAATTGATGGAATTGGCAATAACTTCTTGCTAGACAAAATTTACTCATGTTGAATAATATTCAATAACGTCAGACGCTAATTAATATAATACTTTGATCCACTTAATTCATCGGCGTCGAAAACTTTTACAATGAAGTGAGAGGTGCAGTCCATGAAGCAAGATCAATCAACCGCATTTTGAAAGATTAATGTACTGACATCGACGATGATTATCATCAATCATCTACAAGTTATTGGCCAATTTATTTTTTTCACACAACACAATCTTGATCATTAATCTCATCTACTTCTGAAAGAGGCTGTCAATAGTGCGATCGTCATTTATTAAGTTGACAATGTGACGTAATTCATCAAGTTGACAATTGTTACTTTTGTTATGGCCATAGAATATACCAAAGGATATCTATATAGTTATGAATAGAGACTAATAGCTATAAAGGCTATATGCAGGGGCAACGCAAAGACCAGTGCGCCATGCTTCAACTAAGGGAAAGGAAGTCGTAAGTTTTCTTGGAAGGCAGAAATAAAATAATTTAATTATTCATATAGTAAACTAACCACGTCTCAAAGCGAACAAAACTGCTGTGTACATTTAGCGTCATTTTAAAAATTTTAAATGAAGCTAAAACCAATCTTGGCAGGAATGTTGATGGTTATGAGCACAGGTAAGTGCAAAATTAAAAAAAATAATAAATTTAAATTATTCAGCTGAAACCAAATGTGGGTCTTGTAATAAAAAATTATTTGAATAACAAAATAATAATCGGAATTATGATCATGATGAATTTTGATGTGAAATTGTAAATATTTTGGTATTGCAAACACAATTCTAGAATTCAATTTTCATACAGAATACCTTGCGTACGAAGCTCAAAGACATGAAATTAACAATCTTGATGTTAATTTCATTTCACGATGAGATTGTTGAGTAGAACCAATTATTTAAACACTCACATTGATAAACAAAATTATCTCTTTAATGTTATGAGAATTTAAAAGCAACGAAGATGTCAAGAAAATGCCCCTATAATATCATTACGTGGCAATTTCTTTGCTTTTAACTTCCATGTTAGTTGGTTATTTAAAACCTACTGTTCTAGACATACAGCTGAAAATGTCATATAAACTGTGAGATAATTTCAACAGCCAGAACTGAACTCTAAATTTGATAACAGTTTCAGTTCTTCGCGCGCAAGATGAGCGATTCGTCAGGGTGCTGAGTTTCCAAGAAGATATTTGGAGAGCAGCTAATGCTGAAACTTTCATCAGCATCAATTTCTCGGACATCGCGGTGGGTGTGGCAAACAATGGGCAACAATTTGTTCATCCGGAATTATCGTACCAGGATATCTTTTCGTTCACGAAAAAAAACAATCATGCAGCGAAGCAAATTTGTTAGTTAGATTTGCTACTATCCAGGGGCCATACTTACCAAACTCGCTAAGTGAACGTAAGTACTTACGCTCTATTTTCTTGTCTATGATTGGTGGATTTTGCTTGAAATGCCGTCAATGATTGGCTGATGAACTTACGATCTCTTAACTTTTTTTGAAAGTATAGGCCCTGATCCATTATTGCGATTCGCACGGCTATTGTCCTTTATTATATCACACTCCGATGAAATTTATATATTTTATATATTATATACTATATATAATTATCATCCGAATAAATTCTAAATTGTCAGAAATATAAAAAGATTGAATAAATACTTTAATAAGTTTTCCGAATAAGGGATGGGAATGGGTATAAAGTTCAGTATATTGAATGGGGAATTTAGTTCCTTTTACCTCTTCCATTTTATATCAATATAAAAATAAGCAAAACTTCATATTTTTTAGAATATTTTGCTAATTAATATATTGGGGCAACCATGTAATTTAATATAGAGGAATATATATAATACATTGTGATAGGATAAATAAAATTAGCTTTATTTCGTTAGAAATAGGATAAAAAGGATTCATCATTTGATAACGTTAAAAAATTTCGATCAGTGTAAAAATAAAACCTCTCAACTTGAATTTCCGTACTTCGGCATATTACTGAATTTTAAATATAAACTTCATCCACAATCTAGGAAAACGGTGCGACTGTCGAGAATTTATCTATTTGCTACTGGGCCTCCTTCACGCTACTAACGGGCTATGTTATCCACTTTTCATACGCCACCTCAAGAGAGGATCACAATGCTTTGACTTTCTGTAAGTTAAACATAAATTGGCATCATCTACCAATTTGGCTCATTACATACAGTTGCATTGAATATTGAATGAAATGAATAAACTAAATAAACTAAAAAAGTTGAGGTTGGTGGATAAATTCTAGGATAATTAAAGTCTCTAGAGGGAATCACAAAGATACGAATTTTTATAACTTTGATTGGCTCAGTATAAGTTTGATAGATATAAGATAAGATACAAGTTTGATGGCTCAGTTTAATGCACTGAATGAATAAACCGAAAAGTTATAGTCATTCAACTTAAATCAAAGAGGGCGACACTTTTATTTTCAGTGATGACGGATACGGAATACATAACGTACTACAATTCACTGCGGTATGTAGCGGTTCCTAAAGGTTTCGACCATCTTCGTTTGAACTCGTGGTCATGCTTCTGCCACCTACTGAACGGTGGTGAGTATACGGCCTGGAGGGATGGAGTCAAAATTTTAGACACAAAAATTGACCAAGCTTCACAACGAATGCCTTTAAATGGGACATTCATTATGGGTCAAGAACAAGATCTCCTGGGTGGAGGTTTTAATGCTCAAGAAAGCTTCCGAGGGAAAATCGCTCTCCTTAACATCTGGAATTACACCATTGACCAACAGAAGATCATGGAAATGAGCGAATGTCGTTCGATTGGGAACGGGAATATGTTTTCTCTTCAGAAGAACGCCGTAAAAAAGTTTAATGTCTCAGAAAACCACGTCTCGATGACGGAGTTCTGCGCCGACGAAGACGACTACTGGTTGCTAGACGGTCCGAACACCTTTCAGGAGTCGGTACGTTTGTGCCGCGCTTTTGGGGGTTCCTTGCACGCACCAAATACCAAAGAAGCTGTGACCAAACTCTACGATTACATAACCGATCCAAATTGCGTCTGCAAATTCATCACTAATGTTATTGTCGGCATTACTGATGAGAAAGAAGAAGGAAATTGGAGCACGATTGCAAGTGGAGAGACCATGAAAGAAAACTTTTTTCTGGTTGGTGAACCGAATGGCGGTCGAGGTGAAAACTGCGCCGTCATGTCCAGGAAAGTGCCTGCTTTTATAGATTACAATTGCGAAGAAATTTGGCCGTATTGCGCTCCATGTGTGACGTATCGACCTCTAAGAATTCGTGGCTTGTGCTTCAACTCTGAAGCGGAGACTTTCATGGATCTGAAAGGATATGTTAATGAATCCATTTTTATCCGTGGATACTATGGAATCAACATCCACAACATGCTAGGTACGAGCGAATGGCACATTTTCGATTCCAATTTGCAGAAAGTTATTGCAGAAATACATCTTTCATCCGACGAAAATTATCCCATCGGTAGGAAGATGTGGACGTTAAAATCAAAAACTTGTAACCACCGCGAGGGTTCACTTGTTCCGTTAGTTATCAGTCCATGCAACCGAGAAGAATACGCGTGCAAGAATGCAGACTGTATCCCTCGTAGCCAGCTGTGTGACGGTGTTTCCGACTGTGTAGACTTATCCGACGAAAACAGTTGCAACATTCTTGGAGTACCTGAAGGCTACAAAATTATTCGCCCGCCCGAAAAAGAATTCGGTAATACTGGTCCAATTTCCATGTCTGTTCATGTCGATGTGTTGCGGTTCCTGGAAGTGGACGACATCCGGAACTTGATAAACTTGGAGGCCAAAATTGAAATGAAATGGCGGGACCGACGTCTCACGTATTACAATTTAGGCGACAAGATTGAAGACAACGAGTTGCCGATAAGTGACTTGGATCGGATTTGGACGCCAACGCTCGTTTTTCCTTCAGTCTATAGGGGATTAATAAACACGATCAGAGAAGAGTTACACGTTTTAAAAAACGGCACTCGCATGCAGGACGACTTCAACTCCATCCACACGAGTAAGTCGGGCGAGGGAAATATAGTGCCTATATATAGGTATAGGTTATAGTTATATATAGGTTATAGTTCAAGACCCTGTCATATAACAGATAATTCAGCCCAAATGATCCTTGTAAAATTAATTTCACGACATGACGAAATGAATTCTGAAAATCTTCTTGGAAAACTCGAGGAGAAATTAGACAAAGACTGATTTTTATACGCCCTGGAAAATTTCAATTGAAATTATGTACGAAATTCCAGTTCCTTTCAATTTTAATTCACCATGTAATATAATTATTTTTCAGATTTTGAATATGCAGGGGCGGCAGCTTACTTAGTAATCCAGAAGCACGTAAGGTATGAAAGTTCTTAACCTGAGAAGACTTACTCATAGCATTGCAAAGGGTGGTTCTGTGATTTTCGTTGCCCACACAAATTGAGACCAATGTAATCGTATTACTATGTTCACAGATTAAGACTAATTAAAACATTTTATTAAGCTAGCTTCACTTAAACTCGCTGCATCAATGAAAAAAAATTATTCATCTTTCTTGTGATTGAGAGCAAATTTTAATTTGCTTCTTTACTACTGAAAATAAGACTCACAAATTACTTTTTTTCTTGTCTAATTAGCGGGAAGTTTTCGTGTGTGTTCGACGTGTTCCGGTACCCGTTCGACGTTGGTTCCAAAGGCCGGATCCCTTGTGAATCAAGTCACGAAAAGTTCAAGAATCGGCAACAGGCCATGGGCCTATTTCTTCAACGCCGACACTTCTATTCTATTCTAAATGTGGGTGAGAAATAAAATTTGACTGATAAACTGATAGTTAGCTGCGAAGTTACAGATTATAATAAATTATAGCGAACATATCCACAATATTAGTAGTGAGATAATATTTTGTAGCATTAGTGGGTAAAATTGTGTTAGTTCTTATGTTTACGTGTTCAACAGCTAAGAGTTGATAGATGAAAGTTACAATAGCTTGAGTTCTATTCAGCAGAGACACCAAATTTAAGTACAGAACATATTTTAATAATTTATACGATCTGCCTTTCTTTAGTTATTTTGGTGATTACTGATATGATTATACCATGACAGCGGCACAATGCACGGACTTACAGTGGACCCTGTCTATAACTTACATGTCGAACATTTTATAATCCTGGAACCAGTGATGATTTTAAAATCAATTGGATAGCCTGTGATTGCCAATAATTTTCTTCACCTTTAGCTCGGTGTTTGAAGAGTTCCTAAAATTCACGCTTGATGCAATTGCTGTCATGTTCTGAACGTTGAATTCTTTCAGTTTGTTAGCGCCGGTGTAAACAAGCGAGAGTCTGTCGTTTGTGAACGTCACGAGTCGCTCAGACGAGAAGCCGAGTCGCACCAGCAGCTCGCAACGGTGCGCGTCGAACGGGTACCGGAACACGTCGAACACACACGCAAACTTCCCGCTAATCAGACGAGTAAATTGTGAGACATACTTTCAAAACTAAAAGAAGTAAATTGAAATTTATTTTCAATTGCGAATATGGTGTGTAATACGAGCTTTTTTCCCTTATTAAGTGAATTTGATCAATTCAGTGTACTTACCAAACTATTCTAACGGTGAATTTATCCTAATCTAAAGGAGTAAATTATGTGGCTTTTTTATAGAATATTTTTACCTACTTTTCAAATACGTAAGCAGCACCGGTGTAAATCAATTATGTACTCGTATACGTAGAGCAGGAAGGCTGGGTGAACTTTAAGTTTAATTGTTTTCAATGCATGTATGATTTGTATATTGTAAGGCTTTTGATTTGCTCACCTAACATGTTGGGTATTGACCAGTAGTCCTGATCCTCGGTTGAACAGCGAAGCTGTGACACAACGAAATATCAGTAAATTTTCTATTTCAGTGTCTATTTGTATGACATAGCCAAAAACACATGAAATGAAAAAATTAATAAATTTTACTGCATAGCTTTTTGATCTACGAGGTAAAGTAATTTTCCCGGACTTGTTTGAAAATAATTAAATTCTGCAACTGACCTCTTTCAACCGAGTTGAAATCCGACAGCATTCCAGTTCCCAGTTTACTGACATGGACTTCAGATGAGAGAACAGAAACTTCCCCATTGTAAGCTGAATAGAAGATTAGTGTTGGTTTCCATACGTAAGCTTCTTCTTCTGAAGTCAGTCTATTGAATTCAATTTGATCTTGGAGATTTCTAAATGTTAGGCGAAAATCATCCCAGGTAAAGTGCAAAACCATTTCTAGTTCAATGTAGCTATCGGAAGGATTAATGTTAGTTAAACGCTGTACTTCGACTGAGGTTTTAATGTAAGTTGGAATCGAAGTTATTTTTTCAAGGCTAGGTGGTCTGACTACTGAGTTCTCGTCCTGCGCACGTAGGACAACATTGCAAGAAAATTCGTCTGAACCGTCACGACAGTCCGACACTCCATTGCAGGCGAATTTGAACGGCAAGCATTGACCAGAGTCGCACGAAAATTCGTCATCGGAGCATGACGAAAGACTCAACAAAATCGAAGTTCCTTTCACAAAACCACATTGGTTCCGTAACAGAACCCACTTGTTCCTGCCGATTGGAAATTTTTTCTTATTAGAAACTTGGACTAGCGCAACTGACTGGCCCAGAACTGCATCATAAATAAGCCATTCATGATTTGCTTCCATTCGATGTATAATCCAACCACAATAACCGAAGAAATATGCTTCCTTATTAACGTATCCCGAGAGTTCAAATATAGATTCTTCCGCTGATGCAAAGCATAATCCACGTAGTCGCATGAACCTGCCTGGCACTCTTTGGCATACAGCGCACGACACTCGGCGATCATCACACGCCCAGTCATACCAAGTAGGATTTCGAACGAAAAGACCGGCGCAGTTCTCGTTCTTACCACCATCAGGTTCAGGGTAGCCGAAATTGAGGTAAGTACGACAGTCACTAAATGATATTATTTCAGTTTGATTTAGCAGGCGACTCCAAATATTGACTTGTGCTATCCTTCCTCGTAAGATTTCGCTTTTCGAAAATGAGCCTGAGAGAGCATCCTGCTCTTGCCCGATTATTAAAGTCCCATTAAGAGGCAAACCTTTGAGAAAACTTTTTGGCTCTTCATCTGTGTAAGTGAGGATTCCATTAAGATACACTTTGAAACCATATTCATCACTAAAAATGAAGCAGTAGTTGATCCAAGAATGGATTTCTATGGTAGCTGTGAGCAGGTACCGTTGATCTCCAAGTTGGTTATAGTTGTAGGCATGAAAGTTCCGTGTTTGAACTGTAATAACAGAAAGCACCAATGGATTAATATAAAGTCTCTTAGAAGTCGGCGTTTCAATGGCTAACCAACTTCAAACAACATAAATTTTCACAAAGATTCGCGTATAAATTCATTCCGTAAACGAAATACTCGCATAGAGTTAAGGCGTTGTCCGTGTCGTCCGATGTGGCGTAAGATACGTGGATGACGACAGAATTCAGCTGCTGTAGTCGGACCCAGTAACATATTGTGAAGTCCTCCAGTAAATTGGGAACATCCTATATATTCCATCGTGAGACGATTAAATTGTGAAAAAATCCTGTTCAGTGATTAGGTGCTGAATCGGGAATATAATTGTTGCGATCTAATTCATAACGCAGTTGTGTAATAAATTAATTAATGCTTTATATAGACAACCTTTTATTTCATCATCAAAACATTATCCTACCGAAGAATATAGTGTCGTGCTTAATTTAACAGAGATATTTGCCAATTACAGGGGACTGAGGGATTGTAATCTAACCTATTTAACTGCAAAACCTCATGTTATGATATATACTTGTTCAGGGTAAACCATAAGTATTTTGAATGACGAGTTGAAAAAGATGTAATTCTAGAATATGGAACCTTTGGCTTCATTCCTACATTTGCATACAGCATGCATTTTACTGGTGCAGCGAGAAAATATTGCCTATTATTGCAACACGTTCCGGTGAAACCAATGCCAACGTGCTCGCTGAATTTGAATCTCATTCCGCTAGGGTTTCTTTCAGGCTGAATTTAAATCTCGTTCCGGGAGGGTTTCTTTCAGACTGAATTTGAATCTCATTCCCCTAGGGTTTCTTTCAGAAATATACGTATATGATCATTGGTCAAATGAAATTAGAAACCTAATTTTAAATACTAAATCGAATAAGACTCGATCTCTACTCTTGTAAACCGCACTTGTCTTGTGGAGAAATTATGCCTCAGGAAGACGTCAGTGCGCGGTGGCTGCCAAATATCATCTTGTAGATAATAAACTTTGGTGAACTTTCCTGAAAGGCATAAACATTTATGCTTTATTTGGACAAGAGGAAATAGAAGCTCATGAAAATTAATGTGACTGAGATATAAAAAGTACAATAAAAATTCTGTTACTCATTGTATCACAAGACTTAATAGCAGCATATGCTACCGATACAGTATCAGGCCAGCAATTCATGGCAGAACCGACAATCAGGGCAGGGATTCAAATCTCTTGATAAAGCATTTCATAAAATTACATGCCCAGTATGGATCCTTCATATAAATTTATCCGAGCTACACATGGTGCCTACTTACAATCCCTAATATTTAAAATCACTGTCAGAACCAAGCACCTACCTGCATGGATGGAAGACAACGCACACGAAAATATGGAGTGAATAATAATTTGATGCACAAGCGATGAAAGGAGCGTAGCCCGGCTACGGTCATCACATTTCCTCGACATTTTTAGATGATGTCGATTAATAAAAACCACTAATAAGACACCGTACGCCTTTGTAGAATTAACTATTAAAACAATTTCTTCCTTATTCAGTGGGTGCTATTTGGTTTTCACTCCCTTGGGTAAGACGGAGAATAGCGTAAAAATATGACTTATTTATTTCATGAATAATTGAAATTTAAAACTGTTAAAAGAATTTGAAGTGAAGCTACCTCACTCTTTATTTTCTGTGCCAAATTAATGTCCCTTTATTCCATAGATACACCCAAATTCTATTTTAATTTTATACTTGTTCAGAAATACACAGCCAGAATGGCCTGGTCCTTCTCCTCGATAAACATGAATATGTGTGAGCCTAAGGACATTTTGTACGTGGACATCAAAGAATTTAGGCTTCCATAAGAAGTCTAGATATTGCATTATTCATAATTAAGGCACCGTGGCTTTTGCATATAACTTGCAATACATCATTCATTCGTTCTCGTCTTATTATAATTAATAGTTTTCTGACTCGACAGCTGAACTGCTATCGACGAACCCTTCATCTTTGCCCGAATGGATGTGGGCCGTTGATGGATGTCATCGATTTGCGATTGTCATTCCAGAACGACTTGAATGAGTGTGCATTAATTCACGAATGAACCCAAATTTAATGAGAGATTGATTCTGCCAAATGAAGCTATCGATTCGACCAATTTGTTGTAGTAACGAACCAATGAAAAATGAAAGTCATTATAGCCCAATTGAAAACTTAGCATGCATGGAAGCCAATTGACAATGAATTAATATTCTAAATAATTTATAGCGCTCTCAATCGGATAAATATTAAGTATAGAAACAAGTTTTCAGTCGTGAATAACTCATAGGTACAAATATTCTCAACAAATTAAGTGAACATACTGCGATAATCATTGCCGTGTTGGGAATCGGCTACCGGTTTATAGTTCTAATCATTGTGCATAAAATAATTGGAGTTTCTGAATCGAGTTCGGAAGAAGACTTGCATTTTCCAAAGAACCCTTCGGATTAACATTGAAACAATTTGTAATCAGTATTTGTTCTTGCAACACACTTTTAATTTATGCGTTTCAGGTGCTTCGAATTTAATTTACAATAAATATTCTGCTCTCTTTACTGATAAAAAATGCACACATTATTGGACTCATTCCGTTGCAGCTGATGCAGACGCTGATGCCTACATCAGCCAGGTCGTTGACCAGCATCGCTTTCGACCTCATCCCTGAACTGGAAACGCTTTTCTCAGAGGATTCCCCGTTCGTCGACGACACCAACGCTGTAAAACTCACTCCCGAGACGGTGAGTCCTAACAAAATAATTTAAATTTAATTTGTTTAGTGACATTCAATAAATTAGCTTTTAATTGAAGAGGTACAACATCGATAGAGAATAAAATATATGGGGTACAAAAGTCGGAACAATAAAATTTAGAATCAGACTTGATTTACAAATCAATTCCAGAAGTTCAAAGAAAACATAATCAGCCAAACTGTAACTGCTCCGAAGATTTGTCACTCCTGACACTTTTGTAAAGGTGTCAGGAGTGATAGTGCAGTGACATATTATGCAGTGATTTGACTAACTATTTCTTGTATTGCTTTATTAAAATTTTATTGAAGGTTCTGATTTATTGATGAGTTCAAAGTTATATAAAAAAATTTCGTTCATTCATCGCCTTGTTGACCTAACCATTACAAATTCAATTTTACGACGAATCGGGTTTTTCTGAATGAGCTTCGAAAGACTCGGCTAATTATCTTATTTTGTGTTCAGATCGACTTCGCGTCGAACATGTTTGCAGAGTTCCTATAATTCCTAATAATCGCAGGTGGTAGGCGACAAGTGGGGTGGATCTGGCGAACGTTCAGAACAAGTGAAGCGGAACCGATGATTACACTCTTTCCAATTCTTGAATACTGCTGCCAGCTCTGGACCCCGATCACACTCGGCGCAGTGCGGCAACTGGAAGGTGTCCACACTGTCCAGCGAACCTTCGCTTCCAGGACCAGAGGGATGGAAGAGATGAACTACTGGGAGAGGTTTAGGCGCCTGGGTTTGTACTCACTGCAGAGGAGACGGGAGGGGCATGTCATTCTGTACATTCTGTACACATGGAAAATGATAACCGGAATGGTGCCAAACTTCGAGAGCGAGACCTTCGGAATTATGACATATTCCCACGAGAGAAGGGGGAGACTGTGCAAGATCCCCCCACTACGTAACAGATCCGCAGTTAGATTTCAATCCCTGCGGGAAGGATCACTTTCCGTGGCAGGGCCAAGGCTGTTCAACGCCCTACCAAAGGATCTAAGAGACCCTGGAGACCATCAAGAGACAACTGGACGTTTTCCTGGGCACAATCCCAGATCGTCCTCCCCTGCAACACTACCAGCGGCGAGAAGCAAGCAACAGCATCGTGCATCAGGTGGCCCAAATGAGGGCGGATGAACGATAATCAGAGGCGGCGATCCATCGTGGCCTGGNTAGATGTGTATAAGAGACAGATGTAGCATAGATACCAAACTAAACGTTTCTGGAACTTGATTCCACTCAAGGATGATGGGAGCGACTACATGCACATCTCTCCGTACAACGCCCGGAGGCACACTGAATCAGACCTCGTAGAAACGCTGTATTTGTAGTGCAGGCAGCGAATTAGCTCCTATGTAATTACTGAAAGAACTCCCCTCTGCCCCCATTTCATGAAGTGTCGTGAACGTATAATTCAACGTACAGAGATAGTAGTGGTACCGTTGGATAGGCCAGAATGTCAGCTTTAAGATGAGACTAAACACGTAACTGCAGCATAACTCAAGTAGACACTATATTTAAAGAGCTCAGCAGCTAATTAGTTCTATCTAATTACTTAAGGAACTCCCCCACCCGCCCTCCTTTCATGAAATGTCGTAAAATCACAAATCAACGTACAGAGATGGCAGTGGTACTGTTGGATAGGGCAGAATGTCAACTTTAAAATGAGTATAATAACTGAAAATGTGGAAATTTTCAATTTTAGGGTAGACGCTCCCCTTTTAAAATGGATATGAAAAAAATGAAAGTATTAACATGGTGTCTGTCATCTTTTGACGCGTTTTCAGTGTGCAAGGAATTCGTGAATCATGACCATCAATACCAAGATAACATTTCTTCATAAAAAAACATCCAGAGTGAACAGCTTTGAATAATTGAAAAATTTTCCTATTAATTGTAGTTTATTTCATCCATTGCACCCGTTGAAATTTTATTTTTAGAAGAAAAAGACAGTAATTTGATGTAAAGGTTGAATGAAAACAAATGTCCTAACAAAGTCCATAATTTTGAAATCGATTTTGGTCATAAATTTCATTCCTTCGAGAAATATTACATTCAGGTAAGTTTCTCTGTCATGGAAATATTCAAACATTAGCACCTAGGCAGGTTTTGAAATTACCAGTAACTTTATGCTCGACAAAATCTAGTTTTTCTAATAATAATTACCATCAAACGGGGTAATAAGGGACGGTTTTGAGCTTCATTTGTTAATAACTACTTACCATAAAACATTTCATCGACAAGTTTAGGTTCATTTTAAAGCTCTTTGAAAGGGCTGTCGAATGGCATCTCTTAAAAATTCCATATGCTATTTGTAAGGTGCCAGACGCAAAATAAAAGAGTCCCGAAAGCGGTGTTATTCGGGACACTCGAAATAAAACTCAATTTTAAATTGGTTGAAGCATGCAAACTGTACTCATCCATTACTAACAGTACTCTGAAGTCCTCTTCCTTTGTAGATGATGTAGATGTAGAATAAATGACATTTTCTGTAATTTTACTTGTTTTTCCTTTATTGATATGATTTTGCCATATCCATATATTACCTTATAATTAATGTGATATTACCGTGTCCATGGACATGCCATTGAGCATTGACAACAACCTTGTCCACTGCAAGTTTCATATCAGCAGCCGTATAACATTTATTTTGCATCCGTAAGCTCTCAGGACAGCTTGTAATTTCGCACCATTTTAATTGGGTCACGTGAATTCACTATAACAAATAAAAAAAAGATCGTAAAAACGCAGCTGAAACAGAAAGGAGTATTTTAGTGACAGCCATCATATTAAAAAAAATAAATCATAGTTTAAATTAATTACTTTTCATTCTATGTTGCCCGGTGCACAATTTTATCTGCGACATTCTATGCACAATTTTGCGACGACTTATGATGCATTAATTTTTCGTTAAGTGAAATTTTTTGCGGAGCGAGGCAAATGTAATCAAAATTTTTTGTTAATTGATTTTTTGGTTAACTGGAGCCATATCGTACCGTGGTTCTGCATTAACTGCGTTTTTATTGTCCCTTATTACCCCGTGTGGGGTGTCTCTTATTATCCCGTCGTGCGGAAATGGCCGCCATTTTTTTGAATGAGATATACAAATTCCGTCAATCACGTTTGTAAGCCAACACCTGTGTGCAACTTTTATGTAAGTAAAATTTTTGATCCGGCGAAATTTTTTTTTTCTACAGACCTTAGCAGGGGTACTTTACCAAAACCTCCCTTTTACACACTATTTTCAGGGATTTTTTAGAGATAATAAATGTATGATTTCTTAATTTGCTTTATACTACATAGATAATAAAAATTTTGAATTTTACGCCACTAGCTTTAGTTTTGCATTAATTTGATTAGTTTAGCTGCTACAACGTTTCTACGAAATATGGGACGATTAGCTGTCCCGATTTACCCCGCCCGTCCCTTATTACCCCGTTTTACGGTAACCAACTTCACACGAAAATTTAATAAAATACTTTGATTCACTCAATTTATCGGTGGTGCAATATTTTACAGCGACGTGATACGTGTATTTCATCAAGCACAATTATTCGCCTGCTAAGGATTAAGGTTCTGGCCCATTATCAGCAACATTATGATCGAATCTTTACTCATAATTTGAATTGCTTATTTTTTGTCAAATAACACAATCTTGATCATTACTCTCAACTACTTCTGATTCTGGAATAAGCTGTCAATAGTGCGATCGTCGTTCATCAAGTTGACAATGTGACGTCATTAATCAAGTTGACAATGTGATAACATTTGTTACTTTTGTTATGGTCATATAATATACCAAAGGATATCTATATAGTTATGAATAGAGACTAAAAGCTATAAAGGCTATATGCAAGGGCAACAGAAAGACCAGTGCGCTATGATCCAACCAAGGGGAAAGGAAGTCGTAAGTTCTTGGAAGGCAGTAATAAAAATAATTAAACTATTTTTGTAATAAACTAACCACGTCTCAAGGCGAAAAAAACTGCTGTGCACGATTAGCGTCATCATCAAAATTTTAAATGAAGCTACTGACAAACTTGAAAGGATTATTGATAGTTTTGAGCACAGGTAAGCGCAAAATTTACGAATATTTAATGAAAAAAATCGTTCGAATAATCAAATAAATAAATATGGAATGGAATAAACGGTATAGTATTGAAAATAATTCGCTATAGTAAACATAATTCTAGAATTCAATTTTCATACAGAACACCTTTGTGTACGAAGCTCAAAAATATGAAATGAACAACCTTGTAACGTAAAGATTGTCGAGTAGAGCCAATTATGTAAACAATCACATCGAGAAAAAAAATATCTCTCTAATGTAAAGAGAATTTGAAAGAAATGAAGAGGCCAAAAAAATCACACCAGAATTTCATTACGTACAGATTTCTGTGCTTCTAAACTCCCGGTTAATTGGTGATTTAAAACCTATTGTTGTAGGCATAGAACCGAAAATGTCATATCAACTGTGAGATAATTTCAACAGCCAGAACTGAGCTCCAAATTTGATAACAGTTTCAGTTCTTCGCGCGCAAGATGAGCGATTCGTCAGGGTGCTGAGTTTCCAAGAAGATATTTGGAGATCAACTAATGCTGAAACTTTCATCAGCATCAATTTTTCGGACATTGCGGTGGGTGTGGCACATGATGGGCAACAATTTGTTCATCCGAAATTATCGTACAAGTATATTTATTCGTTTACTAAAAAAAAACTACCATGCAATTTAGGTTTTCCCCACTCTGGTGAAATTAAAATATAGTCCATTTAACATACGAATAATTTTCTAAATTGTCACAAATCAAAAGAGATTGGATAAATATTTCCATTAGTCTTCCGCATAAGGTATAGCAATGGGCATAAGGCAAATTGAAAGGGGAATTTAATTTCTATAACCGCTCCCATTTTTCGTCTAAATGAAGATAAAAAAACTTGATATATATTAGAAAACCTCACTAATTAGGATGAAACAAGGAAGATAGGGTAGGTAACCATGTAATGAATAATTAAGACCATACATTATCATGGGATATATGAAATCAGTTATATTTCGTTAGGATTAGAATAAAGTGTATTCGTTATTTGATAACTTGAAATGTTTCGATCTGTGTAAAAATACTTTTTCTCAACTTAAATTTTCGCTCTTTATCAAATAACGGAGCTGTTAATTTAAATTTCATCCACAATCTAGGGAAACGGTGAGACTGTCGAGAACTTGTCTATCTGCTACTGGGCCGCCGTCACGCGACTGACGGGCTATGTCACCCACTTTTCCTACGCCACCTCAAGAGAGAATCTCAATGCTCTGACTTTCTGTAAGTTCAATATAATTTCGTATCTTCTACCAATTTTGCTCATCAAATACAGTGGCATTAAATATTGAATGAATTTGTCTCAGTTCAATGCACTTAATTAAAAAAAAAAAAGTTGTAGTTGTAAAATAAAGTTTAGGGAAAGTAATGTCTATAGAGGTAATCATAGAGCCCTGATTATTTGTAAGTTTAACACAATTTAAAATGTCCTACCATTTTAATCCATAAATACGGCTCAGTTCAATGCACTTAATGAATAAACCGAAAGTCTATAGTTATTGAACTTAAGTCAATGAGCGCGACATTTTTCTTTTCAGTGATGACAGATACGGAATATATTATATACTACAATTCACTGCGGTATGTGGCTGTTCCTAAAGGTTTCGACCATCTTCGTTTGAACTCGTGGTCATGTTTCTGCCACCTACTGAAAGGTGGTGAGTATACGGCCTGGAGGGATGGAGTCAAAATTTTAGACGCAAAAATTGACCAAGCTTCACAACGAATGCCTTTAAATGGGACATTCATTATGGGTCAAGAACAAGATCTCCTGGGTGGAGGTTTTAATACTCAAGAAAGCTTCCGAGGGAAAATCGCACTCCTTAACATCTGGAATCACACCATTGACCAACAGAAGATCGTGGAAATGAGTGAATGTCGTTCGATTGGAAAGGGGAATATGTTTCCTCTTCAAAAGAACGCCGTAAAGGAGTTTAATGTCTCAGAAGACCACGTCTCGATGACGGAGTTCTGCGCCGACGAAGACGACTACTGGTTGCTAGACGGTCCGAACACCTTTCAGGAGTCGGTACGTTTGTGCCGCGCTTTTGGGGGTTCCTTACACGCACCAAATACTAGAGAAGCTGTGACCAAACTCTACGATTACATAACCGATCCAAATTGCGTCTGCAAATTCATCACTAATGTTATTGTCGGCATTACTGATGAGAAAGAAGAAGGAAATTGGAGCACGATTGCAAGTGGAGAGACCATGAAAGAAAACTTTTTTCTGGCTGGTGAACCGAATGGCGGTCGAGGTGAAAACTGCGCCGTCATGTCCAGGAAAGTAGCTGCTTTTATAGATTACAATTGCGAAGAAATTTGGCCGTATTGCGCTCCATGTGTGACGTATCGACCTCTAAGAATTCGTGGCTTGTGCTTCAACTCTGAAGCGGAGACTTTCATGGATCTGAAAGGATATGTTAATGAATCTATTTTTATCCGTGGTTACTATGGAATCAACATCCACAACATGCTAGGTACGAGCGAATGGCACATTTTCGATTCCAATTTGCAGAAAGTTATTGCAGAAATACATCTTTCATCCGACGAAAATTATCCCATCGGTAGGAAGATGTGGACGTTAAAATCAAAAACTTGCAACCACCGCGAGGGTTCACTTGTTCCGTTAGTTATCAGTCCATGCAACCGAGAAGAATACGCGTGCAAGAATGCAGACTGTATCCCTCGTAGCCAGCTGTGTGACGGTGTTTCCGACTGTGTAGACTTATCCGACGAAAACAGTTGCAACATTCTTGGTGTACCTGAAGGCTACAAAATCATTCGCCCGCCCGAAAAAGAATTCGGTAATACTGGTCCAATTTCCATGTCTGTTCATGTCGATGTGTTGCGGTTCCTGGAAGTGGACGACATCCGGAACTTGATAAACTTGGAGGCCAAAATTGAAATGAAATGGCGGGACCGACGTCTCACGTACTATAATTTAGGCGACAAGATTGAAGACAACGAGTTGCCGATAAGTGACTTGGATCGGATTTGGACGCCAACGCTCGTTTTTCCTTCAGTCTATAGGGGATTAATCAACACGATCAGAGAAGAGTTACATGTTTTAAAAAACGGCACTCGCATGCAGGACGACTTCAACTCCATCCACACTAGTAAGTCGGGCGAGGGAAATATAGTGCCTAAGTTACTATATAGATATAGGTTATAGTTCAAGGCCCTGTCATATAACAGATAATTCAGCCCAAATGATCCTTGTAAAATTAATTTCACGACACGATACGACGAAATGAATTCTGAAAATCTTCGTGGAAACATCGAGGAGAAATTAGACAAAGATTGATTTTTATACGCCCTGGAAAATTTCAATTGATAATATGTATAAAGTTCCAGTTCCTTTCACTTTTAATTCGCCATGTGATTGAATTATTTTGCAGATTTTGAATATGCAGGGGCGGCAGCTTACTTGGTAATCCAGAAGCACGTAAGGTATGAAGGTTCTTAACCTGAGTACTAGGCTTTCCCGTAGCATTGTAAGGGGGTGGTTCCGTGATTTTCGTTGCCCACACAAATTGAGACCAAAGTAACCGTATTACTATGTTCACAGATTAAGACTGATTAAAATATTTTATCAAGCTAGCTTCACTTAAACTCACTGAATCCACGAGAAAAAGTAAATTTTTTCATCTTTCTTATGATTGAGAGCAAATTCAAATTTGGTTCTTTACTATTGAAAATAAGATTCAAAATATACTTTTTTTTCTTGTTCAATCAGCGGGAAGTTTGCGTGTGTGTTCGACGTGTTCCGGTACCCGTTCGACGTGCACCGCTGCGAGCTGCTGGTGCGACTCGGCTTCTCGTCTGAGCGACTCGTGACGTTCACAAACGACAGACTCTCGCTTGTTTACTCCGGCGCTAAAAAGCTTGTCCAGTTCTCCGTAGAGAACATGACTGCGCAAGTTATCAGTGTGCAGCAGAATACAACGTACTTCACTGGCGTCAAGGTAATATATTTACCTTGACGCTAATGGTAATATTTGCAGCTAATCGGCAAAATATCTGTTACTTGAGTCTTCCTCAAACCCCTTCATCTTTCCAACAAAGATGACAGGAACATTTGTAGCATAATACTAAGAAGAATATGAATTTTATGATTTAAATAAGTTTTTCCCCTTTTTGCAGATTTAAATTCGATATTCTGTTAGTTGTTCAGACTGAATAAAAACTAAAATTTAACACACAGATCGACATCCTCCTTGCACGCATACCCAACGTCGTGATGCTCACCTTGTTCCTGCCGACGTTTCTGCTGGCCTGTATTGGCTATGCAACATTGTACGTGAAGGTTGACAATTTGGAGGTGAATAAATATAAATACAAGAAGATTATGTATATCTGAAGTATTATCACACACTTTTTTACTTTTAAGTTTCCGATAATATACTTGGATTGACAGTAAATGAATTCAATTTATATAATCAGAGTAGGTTTCTTGTAAGTCATCAGATCATTTAAAATTTCCAGGTACGTTTGGCTGTAGCTCTCACAACGCTGCTGGTGCTCTACACTCTCTTCGACCAAACTTCAGGAGACCTTCCGAGCACAGCTTACGTGAAGATGGTAGACATTTGGTTCTTTGCAGTCATTACTTTGCTCTTCATAATCATCGTGTTCCATGTCTTCGTGGAGTATCTGGACCAAGAACAAGATTCACGCCCGTCATTACAGCAGTTGTTGACTAAAAACGATCTAAAAGTCGGCAAATTTCTTGGAGTTAGATCCGCCTGGACATTGCCAGAAGAAAATCAGGAATCGCCGGAAAGATTGATGATGATAATGAGGGTTTTTGTTGTTCCGATTCTGTTTGTGCTGTTCAATGCAACGTTCTGGATCTATTGGTTTGCATGAAGAAAGTATACAAGGGTTTGAAACATTAGTTTTTTCTTACCAGTGGGAAACTTAAAGAGTTTTGTAGTAGTTAATGGTTGGAATTGAATGATATTTATTCAAAATGCACAAATCGTTAACCAGCTGTCGTACTAAATATATTAAATACAGTCAATGTTCTTTTAAAGATTTAATGACGGAATGGTTAATTCCATCATAACATAATCGTATAATCACAGGTTCACTGTTAATGAAACTTATTTACTTAGTTAAAACATCTTTTATTACAAACCAAAAATCATAATCTACAGCTAATGAGTGAAATACTGTAGAATACGTCAGCAAAAGTACAAGCGTCGAACATTATAATATAAGCGTTGTTAAGGAATTGTACACATATGTTCATATTTCATAGTAACATTTTTTCCATTTTCATTTAGAGCTTTCCATGCTTTAGGTTATGCAAACATCCGGGATTCATTCATTTCATGTTTTAGTTACGCGCTGGCAAGGACTACCACCTTGCACAACGCATTTGTACACACGTGTTTTACTGAATATATTGTGAACTCGTGTTTTATCTCAACTGAACCTTTTCACGACCGTATCGAGATACAATGATAGAGAGGTAGTCCCCCAGCATCGTTCCAAGCTAAAGCTTATGGAATGATTTAAAACATTTGTGTTCATATTCTTCCTCGTCTTATTTGATGTCCACATAATTTAGATTTTGCGTAGACACAACACTTTACTGCATTATATGTGAATCAATAATTTAAAACTCTCACATTTACAACTAATGTTATAATAAACGATATTCAAGGCTCAAGAGCCATGCAACAAAAACGTGCAACAAAATCGCCATTGACATAATCAACTTCTATGCGCGACTCTCAGCATCTTAAAACAACTGTACCAATCAAGACTTTCTAGGAGTTCGATGAGAAAAATTATTTCAATGTTGTTAATAGAACGTTCATTGAGAATTATTTCTATAAAACTTCAAATCTTGGCTCATCACATAGCTTCTCCTCTCACAATACTTAAATGATTAAGTTCAAATAATTACAACAAATTCATTTTACAAGCTAAAGAAAGAAAGCAGCCCAAAAACCTACATTCAAGGAGAGGAAAATCAAAGGAACGATGGCACAGCGGGTAATACGAAGACCTTTTTCCGCATTTGTTTCTAGTTCCACTTTTGTGTTCAGACGTACTGAAACTTTTGCCACATTGTCTTTGAACGCACGGAACTTCATCCAGTCGACAACCACGTGGGTTATGCTCATCACGAAAATAAGAGATATAATTGTCAAAAACCAAATATCTATCATCTTTATGTATGCTGTGGTAGGCAAGGTAGTTGATACTTGATTAAATAGCGTGTACAAAACCAGCATCGTCGTCAAAGCTACTGGCAAACGCACCTGAAAATAGAAAATTTCTTTGTCACAGACATGAATGATTGAAAAGAATGAAATATTTCCTCTAGTATGTTAACACTGGAAGTTTTAATGACGAAAAAATTACCATTGACAACAAAATTAAAATTCAAGAGTGAGATTCTCTGATTAAACAACAAACAAGATTATCATAGTGATGCCGGCGCTGAAGAATAGGCCTGATGTGGTCTGTCGCCGATTATGATTAACCGTTTAAATGCTGTCATTTAGTACTCACTTGTAACAGTTCCAGTCGTATGTACAAAGTAGAGTACCCAATAATGCTCAGCATGAAGCTGGGTAGGAGGATGTTCATCATAACCATGCCTGGAATTCGTTCCAGGATTATGGTTACCTAAGCATGACGATAGCATAAATTAGGATGGAAACGAAATGAATTTCATCAAAGCATAAATATATTAAGCTGTTACCGGTATTTATGATAAAAAAAATTTCAAAGTAGAAAGTGTGTTGTTATTATCCACAATATATTATATCATCAACTTATATGGAATATCACATAGAGAAATTAAAAACAAAAATTTATAGAATATTGATTTTGAAAACAAACTACCTTAGACAGAGAGTGAGACTTTAAATTAAGGCAAAATGACGTTGTTTTGAAACATTCTTTGAAAACGACATCCGAAAAAGTAACTAGACGAATACTCCTGTCATGGCCAAATAATGTCACAGGATATGAAATCGCAAAGGTAGCACTCGGGCGAGATGTCTATAAGCACGAGGCTTGCAACCAAAATATTTGGTTTTACATATTTGTTTTTATAAAAAAGTATTTGGTTTTTACCTTTTACCAACTGATAACCTAACATTTTAAGTAATCAGTTGATATTTTTAAAAGGTAACCGTACGAAGTGTGGGTGAGAAATAAAATGATAACCTGATAGGTAGCTGCGAAGTTACAGATTATAATAAATTATAGCGAACGTATCCACAATATTAGTATTGAGATAATATTTTGTAGCATTAGTGTGTAAAATTGTGTTAGTTCTTATGTTTACATGTTTAACAGCTAAGAGCTGATAGATGAAACTTACAATAGCTTGAGTTCTATTCAGCAGAGACACCAAATTTGAGTACAGAACATATTTTAATAATTTATACGGTCTACCTTTCTATAGTTATTTTGATGATTACTAATATGATTATACCATGACAGCAGCACAATGTACGGACTTACAGTGGACCCTGTCTATAACCTATACATGTCGAACATTTTATAATCCTGGAACCAGTGATGATTTTAAAATCAATAGGATAACCCGGGATTGCCAATAATTTTCTTCACCTTTAGCTCGGTGTTTGAAGAGTTCCTAAAATTCACGCTTGATGCAATTGCTGTCATGTTCTGCACGTTGAATTCTTTCAGTTTGTTAGCGCCGGTGTAAATGAGCGAGAGGCTGTCGTTAGTGAACGTCACAAGTCGCTCAGACGAGAAGCCGAGTCGCACCAGCAGCTCGCAACGGTGTACGTCGAACGGGTACCGGAACACGTCGAACACACACGCAAACTTCCCGCTAATCAGACGAGTAAATTGTGAGGCATACTTTCAAAATTAAAAGAAGTAAATTAAAATTTGTTTTCGATTGCGAATATGGTGTGTAATACGAGCTTTTTTCCCTTATTAAGTGAATTTAATCAATTCAGTGTACTTACCAAACTATTCTAACGATGAATTTATCCTAATCTAAAGGAGTAAATTATGTAGCTTTTTTATTGAATATTTTTACCTACTTTTCAAATACGTAAGCAGCACCACCAAATTGTGTTCATTCAATAGTTATATACTCGTATACGTAGAGCAGGAAGGCTGGGTGATGGGTGAAAGTCAAGTTTAATTGTTTTCAATGCATGTACATTGTAAGGCTTTTTATTTGCTCACTTTACATGTTGGGTATTGACCAGTAGTCCTGATCCCCGGTTGAACAGCGAAGCTGTGACATAACGAAATATCAGTAAATTTTCTATTTCAGTGTCTATTTGTATGACATAGCCAAAAACACATGAAAATGAAAAAATTAATAAATTTTACTGCATAGCTTTTAGATCTACGAGGCAAAGTAATTTTCTCGGACTTGTTTGAAAATAATTAAATTCTGCAACTGACCTCTTTCAACCGAGTTGAAATCCGACAGCATTCCAGTTCCCAGTTTACTGACATGGACAGAAAATTCGTCTGAACCGTCACGACAGTCCGACACTCCATTGCAGGCGAATTTGAACGGCAAGCATTGACCAGAGTCGCACGAAAATTCGTCATCGGAGCATGACGAAAGACTCAACAAAATCGAAGTTCCTTTCACAAAACCACATTGGTTCCGTAACAGAACCCACTTGTTCCTGCCGATTGGAAATTTTTTCTTATTAGAAACTTGGACTAGCGCAACTGACTGGCCCAGAACTGCATCATAAATAAGCCATTCATGATTTGCTTCCATTCGATGTATAATCCAACCACAATAACCGAAGAAATATGCTTCCTTATTAACGTATCCCGAGAGTTCAAATATAGATTCTTCCGCTGATGCAAAGCATAATCCACGTAGTCGCATGAACCTGCCTGGCACTCTTTGGCATACAGCGCACGACACTCGGCGATCATCACACGCCCAGTCATACCAAGTAGGATTTCGAACGAAAAGACCGGCGCAGTTCTCGTTCTTACCACCATCAGGTTCAGGGTAGCCGAAATTGAGGTAATCTGCAATCGTTCCATCGACGTCTCGCCTCCACACGCCTTCTTCATCACTGTCGTTGAGGCCTAACCAAATATTAGCTGTGGCTCTGCAGGTGACGTGGGGATTTTGGAAGTTTTGCGTCAACTCCAAGAGTGCAAATTCGGATTCAAGAACGACGAGCTTGCAAGCAAATTGGTCGCACATTTCGAAAGTTTCTGCACGAGAATTGACGCCTCCGATCAAAGTTACAAACAAATCTTTTTCGCACAATGAGGTTGAGCTGACGATTTTAGAATCCACATTAAAAATTTCAAGACTATGCTCATCAGATGAAAATATATCACCGATTTCTAGCGTACGACAGTCCCTAAATGATATTATTTCAGTCTCATTTAGCAGGCGACTCCAAATATTGACTTGTGCTATCCTTCCTCGTAAGATTTCGCTTTTCGAAAATGAGCCTGAGAGGGCATCCTGCTCTTGCCCGATTATTAGAGTCCCATTAAGAGGCAAACCTTTGAAAAAACTTTTTAGTTTTTCATCTGTGTAAGTCAGGATTCCATTAAGATACGCTTTGAAACCATATTCATCACTGAAACTGAAGCAATAGTTGATCCAAGAATGCATTTCTATGGTAGCTGTGAGCTGGTACTGTTGAACCCCAAGTTCATTATAGTTGTAGGCATGAAAGTTTCGTGTTTGAACTGTAAAAACAAAAGCACAAATGGATGAATATCAAATCATTTAAAAGTCGACAATACTTCAACGGTTAACCAACTTCAAACAATATAAAATTTGCCAAAGATTCACGCATAAATTCATTCCGTAAACGAAATACTCGCATAGAGTTAAGGCGTTGTCCATGTCGTCCGATGTGGCGTAAGATACGTGGATGATGACAGAATTCAGCTGCTGAAGTCGCACCCAGTAACAAATTGTGAAGTCCTCCAGTAAATTGGGAACATCCTAAATATTTCATCATGAGGTCATGAATAAATTGTGAAATAATCCAGGGGCCATACTTTCAAAAAAGTTAAGAGATTGTAAGTTCATCGGCCAATCATTGACGGCCTTTCAAGCAAAATCCACCAATCATAGACAAGAAAATAGAGCGTAAGTACTTACGTTCACTAAGCGTGTTTTGAAAGTATGGCCCCGGTCAGTGATTAGGTGCTGAATCGGGAATATAATTGTTGCGATCTAATCATGGCGCAGTTATTTAATAAATGATCTTGGACAACCTTTTATTTCATCATCAAAACATTATCCTAACCAAGAATATTGTGTCGGGCTTAATTTAACAGAGCTATTTATCAATAACAGGGGACTAAGGGATTAAAATCTAACCTAATAAACAAAGACATCAAATAATGGATATTTGTTCAGGGCAAACTAAAAGCATTTAAAATGACCAGTGGAAAAAGGTGTAATTCTAGAATATGGAACCTTCGGCTTCATTCCTACATTAGCATACAACATGCATTTTTGTGGCGCAGCGAGAAAATATTGCCTATTATTGCAACACCTTCCGGTGAAATCAATGCCAACGTACTCGCTGAATTTGAATCTCATTCCGCTAGGGTTTCTTTCAGAAATATACGTATATGATCTTTGGTCAAATGAAATTAGAAACCTAATTTTGAAGACTAAACCGAATAAGACTTGATCTCTACTTTTGTATACCGCACTTGTCTTGTGGAGAAATTATGCCTCAGGAAGACGTCAGTGCGCGGTGGCTGCCAAATATCATCTTGTAGATAATAAACTTTGGTGAATTTTCCTGAAAGGCATAAACATTTATGCTTTATTTGGATAAGAGGAAATAGAAGCTCATGAAATTTAATGTGACTGAGATAAAAAAGTACAATAAAACTTCTATTACTCATTGTATCACAAGACTTAATAGCAACATATGCTACCGATACAGTATCAGGCCAGCAATTCATGGCAGTACCGACAATCAGGATAGTATCAGGGCAAGGATCGAGTCAAATCTATTGATAAAGTATTTCATAAAATTACATGTCCAGTATGTATCCTTCATATAAATTTATCTGAGCTTCACATGGTGTCTCCTTACGATCTCTCTTATTTACAAACACTACCAAAATCAAGCACCTACCTGCATGGATGGAAGACAACGCACACGAAAATATGGAGTGAATAATAATTTGATGCACAAGCGATGAAAGGAGCGTATCCCGAATACGGGCGTCAGATTTCCTTGACATTTTTAGATGAATTTAGTAGATAAAAACCACCAATAAGACACCGCTTTCATTTGTAGAAATAAGTATCCATGAATGTGTTCCTTATTCAGTGGGAACTAATTGGTTTTCATGCCCTTGCTTAGAACGGTGAACAATGTAAGCATAATGATTTATTAGTCACATGAAAAATTTGTTTTTATTCAAGAAATTGTAATCATTTATAGCAGGAAAAAAATTAAATTTTGCATCCGTTTAGAAAATTTGAAGGGAAGATACCCTGCCTTTTATTTTCTGTGCCAAAATCAATGTTGCTTCCTTTCAAAGATACGCCGAAATACTATTTCAATTTTATACGTGTTCAGTAATACACAGCCAAAATAGACTGGTCCTTCTCCTCGATAAACATAAATGTGTGTGAACCCAAGGATATTTTATACGTGGACTTCAAATAATTCAGGCTGCCATAAGAAGTCCAGATATTGCATTATTCAAAATTAATGCACAATGGTTTTTGTATTGAATTAGGAAAACGTCATTCATTCGTTCTCGTCTTATTATAATTAATAGTTTTCTGAATGGACACCTCAACTGCTATTGACGAACCCTTCATCTCTTCCCAATGGCTGTGGGCCGTTGATGGAAGTCATCGATTTCTGATAGTCGTTCCAGAACGACTTGAATGAGTGTGCATTAACTCGTGAATGGACCCAAGATTAAAGTGAAATTAATCTTTCCAAATGAAGCCATCGATTTGACCAATTTGTGACAGAAACGAACGAATGAAAAATGAAAGTCCTTCTAACGCAATGGATAACCTAGCGTGCATGGAAACCAATTGAGGATGAATTAATATTTTTAATAATTTAAAGCGCTCTCAACCGGAGAGAAACATCGCATAGACATTTTTCATCTTTTAATATCTAATAGGTACAAATATTCTCAACAATTTGGGCTGTAAACATATTGCCATGATGAGATTTGGCGACCGGATTAATGGTTCAACGCTATCTTCGCTATGAAATTTAGTCGACATGCGCGCCACTGCCAATCGGGGAAATTTTGTTACATTTGAGCACATATATTTTCCAGTTGTGATAGCTGTTTGTCAATGAAAAAAAAGAAATCAATTGCAGAATACGATGTGAACATCGAAGAATTAAAAGAAACGTGTATTATAGAATAGTACTTACCTCTTTCGAGGTATGAGATCACGTTCGATGGATGCAGCTTCTTACTAGGGGCCGTTGTATCAAGGAAGAATGAAAAGTTGTATAGCTGGCAAAATTTTCATGTATAATTCAACCTTTCTCTTCTTTTCGCGTATTTACGGCAATTATAATTGTGGAACTAAATAAACCGAATTTCATGCGAGTGACATTTCAAGACTTGATTGTTTAACGAATATAAATTAGATACCACGAAGTTATAAAGTACACTATTGCACACTTTTGTTAAATTAGGAAAGATTTGGAAATTTTCAAGCGTCTCTGGCATTGAAATATACTGGTGGAAACTTCGTAAATGGAAAAGCTCACATGAAGCGAATGCTGACATTTCAAGAAAACTAACATAGTAATTTACACCACCTGCACGCAACATGGCTTTAACGACACTGGTGAGCGATAGGATTAAATTGCTTGAGCATTACGCATATCGAAGAATATGGGATGCGATATAACGCCATTGCGCGGCATATATATAAGGTAGTTCTGACTTCTGCGGTCAATAATAGTCCTACAACTTGCACCTTAATTATAGTTATTCTACTTTATTTATGACATCAGAAAACTAATATGAGTGACTAACAGTGATCAACGTTACCCTTCTATTTATTTTAGATGCCACATGCTGATTTAGGTTTTGTTGCTATTTTCGTTCATAGTTATCAGCTGATCGATTAAGGCTCAAGGTTAGCTTTAAAATTAAAACCATTTCATTTCAGTTTTAATTATTGATCAATATCATTATTTAATTTAATTATTGATCAATAATCATGAAGGTATTGTGTTTTCAGTTGTTTTCGATTCTTTACAACAAATTTGAAAAATACAGTTGTACGCAGAAAGCAATTGTACGTCTGTGTGACGTCATGCAACACACAGATTGGGGAAGCGTTAGCGTACAGGCATGAGTTATCGCACAGGAAATCTAATTTCGCATCTATCGCATTCATTTATCTGCAATTGCGCTGAAAAGTACAACATCTCGAGGTCCGGCGGAATTTGTAGAATTTATGTTGAAGTATTTTTGATCTGTCAATCATGTTTGTAAGTTAGAATCTCACGTCTTACCGAAGCCAAACCAGTTTTTAAATGTTGTTGTGCTCTCTGCGCACAACTGTACTTCAATTAAGGGGAGCGTCTGGTACAATTTTTGAATTTTGGCTTTTCCGGTTTTTAATCTCGTCTTAAAGCTGACTTTCTGCTCTATTCAACGGTACCAAAATCATTTCTGTAAGTTGATTTATGCGTTCACGTCAGATCGCGAAAGGGTGGGGGTGGTGGAGTTCTTTCACATTTAGGATAGGCGAAAATTCCCGGTAGCATACTTAAATAGCTAGTCCACATACGATGTGCTTCAGTTACCTGCCTGCAGTTGCATGGGGGGGTTTGCGTGTGGTCGTTCACACCATCCTTGACAGGAATTGAGCTCCAGTATCGCCTAGTCTTGCATTCTTGCCACCTTGAACGCTTATTTCGAGGCGCCCGGGACTTTGTCAGGCTCTACTGAACAATTAACTTATTGTCACTGCAAACCTATCTCCTCCTACAGTTTTGAAGC
This sequence comes from Hyalella azteca, assembly GCF_000764305.2. Taxonomy (NCBI): domain Eukaryota; kingdom Metazoa; phylum Arthropoda; class Malacostraca; order Amphipoda; family Hyalellidae; genus Hyalella; species Hyalella azteca. The sequence goes on along the minus strand of NW_025943067.1, from coordinate 172,123 downwards.
TACAGCGATGAGACATATACCATTCGATGCGCAACAAAATTATCTACAACGGAACACGGACGTTTTTCTAATTTCGTTATAGTTTGGATTTTATTCCGCAAAAAGGGGGGTGGCGGGGGGAAAATCGAAAAATGTTCCAAAAATTTACGAAAAATGCTCCTACACCCACAAAAATGAGAAATCCTAAAAACCGTCGTGTTCCGTTTTAGATATGGTCTTTAAACACGGGCGTTTTTCTAATTTAGTTATAGTTTGGATTTTATTCCGCAAAAAGGGGGGTGGCGGGGGAGAAAATCGAAAAATTTTCCAAAAATTTCCGAAAAATGCTCCCACACCCACAAAAATGAAATCCCAAAAACCGTCGTGTTCCGTTTTAGATATGGTTTTTACGCATCGAATAATATGTGCCTCGATGTTGTAGCTTGAAAATCCTAGGAGGAGATAGATTTCTATGTTACCCCCCCTTTTTGGCCGTTTTCTAAGGATTTCACTTTTTCGTTCATTTTTTCTAAAAATTCACACGAACAAAAATGTCTTAGAATTCTGTTTTACATATGTGTACCAAGTTTCAGAGTGATCCGTCCGTAAATAGCTGAGATAAATTTTACCCCAGACACTCCCCTGAAACGATTCATGATTGAATGAACTATAAATATGTATTAAGTAAAAATCTCGCCTGATATGTGATGCTGCATAAACACCAGTGTACTCTTAAGATAAAAAAATGATAATTTTTCCGCGAACTCGGACATGGTTTCATGCGAATTATTATAATATTTAGATTCGAAACTTCGACACACAGCCCTATAACAACGTGCACATATATCGAATTAAAGAAATATTATTGTAAGGAAATAATACGTCAAATAATACTAAGTATTTAATGGAAAATCCTAGTGACGTGCTTAAATGTTTCTCACGCCGTGGGCTTAATTTGAATGACATTTGAATGAGCGGCAAGTTTGGTAGATCATACATACATTTGTTAATGCATGAAAGGTACAACCAGAAAAATGTGTGAGACTTTGTTTAAATAAAGATGCACTTTTTGTGCTACGTGCATAAAGTGTGTCCCTGTTTGGACAGCATGTCTCATTAAATGTTATGAGTGTATTTGTTTTTTTTCTCGAAAGTTTTAACTAATGTGTAGCGGCCTGTTTATTGTTTACCTAATAATAAACTTAATTTGAGTAAATCACATTCTCGTCGTGCTGAAGCTCATATATTTTCTCCCTCTTGCTTTTCTTTTGTCATATCTTCCATCTTGTAGTCGGCGGGCTTCAGGTTGCTAAGAAAGTATAACAATTAATTATATTGATAATTGATATATATATATATATTATATAATTGATATATATATGTTATATAATTAATATATATTAATACATCAATTAATTTAACAAACAATCCAACACGGAAGGGTTATGTTGAGGTGTAAGTTGAAGTTTACAGTCCTTAAGTTTAGACTGACGCAGATATAAAATCGATAACTCCTATACCTGTAAAATTTGGCATTGTAAATCACCCAATTAGAGATTCCTATTCATTGAAGCAAAGCTATAATTTATAAATATTCGAAGAGACTGTTTGTTGACTCGAGGCCAACAAAGCTATTTGACGGGCTATTGCCAATAGTTAATTATATTTTTCGCTATTAATTTCTGAATTATAAATGATAATTATAATGACTATTGGTAGTTAACTATTTGATAAATATTTGTTAATTATAAGTAATTCAACCAAGTTCATCTCCGATACGTTAAAAATTTTTATAATATACAAAAAGAGACAATCAACCTCCGAGGAGGTGGATGAAGGGAAAAAGGACGAATGGTTAAAGATTAGATTACCAAAACTATAGCGGTGAGTTGAGGGTTCAAAGTGCCTGCAAGCTATTTTAAATCTGCAATGTCTGGAGTCGGCAAAAGACCACAGATGACCTAAGCAATGCTGACAACACGATTACTATATCATAAGTCTCTTATTTCATTAATCTTATTAAATCATAAGTTCGCCAAGAATTAAAAAACAAAGAAAACGCAATGCTATAGTAAATTTATTCAAAGTTTTCTTTGCTTTTAAACAATGATATATCAAATTAATTTGAACTTTTCTTTGCTTTTAAACAATGATATATCAAATTAATATGAAGTTTTCTTTGCTTTTAAATTCTTGGTGAAAATATTTCCCTGGTGAGTGCCCCACCTGTACGGCGACGCTGGGACGGCCACCACAGTGACGGGATGTCCGTTGTAGCGCAGGTGCCACGTACGCCGCCACTCGCCCTCCGCGTACAGATGCCACGCACCGAAACACTGCCACACAAAAGTTACGTTCCTCAACCAACTATACAGTTTCATCTCACACGTTCCGTAAAATTTCGTTGATATACGAATGATTTTTTATTCGTCAGCCTCAGCGGGTTACTTCTAAACCCAAATAATTGAACATCAATGGGCATATAAACTAAATGCCGCATCGTATCTTCAACGAATTTAACAATAAAAAATATAACTCAGTACTCACTGCAGTGAGTGACAGAGAGCGCATTTTCTCGTCGACGAAAACATGAAGTCGCTGACGGACAGACAGACGGATAGACAGACGGACAGACGGACGGACCGACAGACGGACATGGCGAGCACAATAGTGCATTTTTTTATAAATGAGAAAATGCGCTAAAAATACAGATTTCTTACCTTCAGAAGAGCCAAAAGCTGTTTATCGTTATCCATGTTGCCATCGTATTCGACGTACACTACGATCGGATCCTGTCGAGAAGTGCATTTAGAAAACTATCAGATATAGTTAATTATGATAATAATTATAACAAAAAATTAATTATGAACTTTTAACACAAATGAAGCTTAATTATAAGTACACCTGTACGTATTTCAAATCGAGTAAAAATGAGGCAAATGGAGATTAATAAATTTTCTTGAACTTTTATTAATATAAACTAAGATTAAATTAAATAATAAATACATAATTGAAGCTAACATCGATATCATTTGATACCAATAATAAAAAAGCAACAATACAAGCAAATAAGAGCTCACGCACCTCTCCGTAAGGATAAGCATACTTGCAGAAGTTGAAGGAAACAGGCTTAGAATTTTTGATCGTTTGTAGCTGCCACTGGTCGTACGATGTCAGCTCGAGCCTTAAAAATATAAGAAACAAATATTTAGTAACTGGAAGTAACCGTCTCATGGATTCTTGAAACTTTTCAGGTAAATATTATTCTATAAATGTTGCTCCTATAGTTTAATTTTATTGAACAAAAAAATTGATTTAGACGTAATAGAAAACCTTGTACCTACTTGCAACTTCGAAGGATACGAACTCAACATATTTTCTAATAAACTATTAACAATTATATGATCAAAAAATCTGCTTTGCAAACTAATAAATTTATTGCGCATTTTTTAGTTTCTTCTATACTTTGATGGAGGAACAGAAGCTAGAAGGACTCCTATATTTATATATTAGTATAGTATAGCGTTCTCGGCGCTGAAGTGTAGGTCTGGTGTGGCCTGTCGCGGGTTCTTGTACTTTTCGTGACTTGCTCACAGGAAATCTAAAAACTGACCTTTTACTGGAAATTTCAGCACTGACGTTGATTTTAAATAGCCACTAGACTTCTACCAGGTTCGTAGGGATATAATAATATGGTATATAATATAAGATATGAATATAATATAGTAAGTATGAATTTAATATAATAATATGTGAATCTATTAAAATGGTGAATATTCAATTACCTTTCAATATTTTGTTTAGGAATTTCATACGAAGTAGTGAGGGAAATTCTATGAGTGTCGAAGAAAGCTTTTTGAAGCGACCCGTGAATTTGATGACCGCTGTAGCCAAAATGGCGGCACCGTGAGATCTCAGGGTAGATGATAGAGAGGCTCGTCTTCTTGTCCAACTCTCGCTGCAACCCAGAGTGCCAACGCAGAGGCTGTGGGTCGAGACCGACATTTCTGATTTTTTATTCCAAATATTTATATCCTGAATATTCAAAGGAGAATAATTTATCAGCAGAATGCAAATTTTATGACCCAAGTCAAATTAAGACAAGGTCTGTATCAAGAGAATTAACTGAATTGTGCATGTGCACATTTTTTAAATCTAATTACCAGATACATATTGTTTTTTTTTTCAATTCAATTTTCATACGGAAATTAACTATGAACTATACAATGAATTGTTTTAATTCAATTTCCTGAGTCTACATAGTTTTTCAACGCACAGATTCAAGCGTTGGCCAGCCCGGAATGAGGTACTCGTGAAGAGTGCGTGAGGGTACGAGTAAGGCGAGGGCTTGCAGCCGATCTGTCCTGTAGAAGTCAACGAGGGAGTCCGCTGCCGAATTGTAGCTATTGAAGTTGAATGCAGTAATGCCTGCGACTGTCTCATCTTTTTTCAGCACTGGAGCCAAGCTGTGCAAGTATCTGCCAAGTCAAGGCCGATTAAAAAGTTAATAATCAAAATAAATCTTGAGCATGCAAACGTTGAAGCAGCCAGGCGCAATAGGTTACCAAAAAGCCCGTTTTGATTGAATGCAACACCTGAACGGTTTTTATGGCATAATGGTTATAATACCAAACAATTTTACAAAATTCACATTATTAATAATTTGTTTGAAATTTTAGGGATGAGCGTATTTAATCCGATCTTTGTATCCGTCAGACAAACAAAACCCAAGAGATGATAATTAAAATTAATGACTTGAAAAGGACTATTACCACCGCTGAACTACATTGGATCATTAATATTACTGACTTGAAGAAGTCCAATGACACTTCCATGTCGTCCTCAAGGATGACTAGGTAGTCGGTGCGGAGGGTAGGAATTGAAGGAACTGCCTTCATTCCTTCAGGAATTGTATTTGCTGGGAAAGAAGCTCCCATCAATTCCCTGTTAAAGATGATTAAATGGTTAAATTTGTATATATATATTAAGGCTTTAAAAATTATCGCAATGAGATTGATGAAAAATTTATGTTCATAGTCATGCATACATTTTTTGTACCAAATGTTCCATTTGACTATATTTTTTTATTTGCTGGTGGCGTCGCATCAATAAACATCCATCAAACTCACTTAATAAATTCAAATGTTCAATAAAAATCAAAATGTTTTTTCGATATTGGAAGAAACAAATACAATGCTAAAACAAACAGTACATTTTCGATTTAACTTTACTCTATCCTAGCATCAGTTCTTCTCCGTAAAAAAAGTGAAATCGTGGTGATAGAAAATTTTTATGTTGCAAGCCGAATAAAACGAAATTGTGGATTAAAAACGAAATATAACACAAACTTGAATGTTTTATGAATCGATGAATGTTGCACCTCCTACTCTCGCAATGTATCCCAACTACAACCAACGAGAAAATAGCTAGTTTCTAAACGAAGCGTCAAAATTGTTAAAAAATATATCACTCAGTACTCACTGCAGTGAGTGACAGAGAGCGCATTTTCTCGTCGACGAAAACTTGAGGTCACGGACGGACGGAAAGACAGACAGACAGACGGACATGACGAGCATAATAGTGCATTTTTTCCATAAATGAGAAAATGCGCTAAAAACAATTTTACATTCATGGTTCAAGGAACTTTAGCGTACCTGAAAGCATACTGAACTTTGTCTCTGACTCGCACAGGCACCGTGACATTTTCCCCCGGTCTCTGACCCGTGACGATGAGATGGTAGCCGAAAATCTTGGTCAGCGCCGCGATTTCTCGATGCTCTTTTTCTACGAGCACGACAATGCGGCTGTTTTTTTCACCTCCTGCTTCTCTTAGAGCCTTCAGCGTACTGTTATAGAATAGAATAGAATAGAATAGAAATGTCGGCACTGAAGAAATAGGTCCATAGCCTGTTGCCGATTCATGAACTTTTCGTGCCTTGATTCACAAGGGATCCGGCCTTTGAAACCCGATCTTTCCATAACTGACGATTGATTGAGATAGCTGCTGGACTTATTGCCTGATCCGTAATTTGCTAGGCATTTTAAGACTGATAGATACAAAAACTTTTAAATCAACATGTCGAAGAAAAATAATTAATGACTGAGGGCAATTTTTATTTTCATTTGAAAATCAAACTTCGATAAATGCGATCATAAGCTTATCATGAAGCCTTTTTTTATGTAAATATTATATCTAATTTACAAATTTTCATGAGAAATGAGAAAAATAAAATATTCACGTATTTTTAAGGCAAATTTCGATCATCTGAACTTAGTTCTATAATGGAAAACGTTTTAACATGAGCAATATACTCGTATAGCTGCCAATTACCCAAGAGTCTCCAAACAGCACGCACTGTATGGCGCAGCACATTATATACTGTAATAGCGGTTTCAGCGTTTACTAGGCCGTAGGCCTGTGACATGAACTAGCCACTTGTCCATAAAAAACAGTGTAATACTTGGTCATCTCCAAGATTTTTATGGTTCGATTAGTACATAATAACTACAAAACTGATTTAATCTAACTAAAAACTTATGATTAAAGTTTTTTTAATAAATAAAGTTAATTTTATTAAATATTGATGGCCGGCGACAAGAGCTGGCTAATTTATAGTGGCATTGAAGTTCAAAGTAATCATGATTCCGCTTTCCTTACCGGTACAAATAGTGTGGTCTATCAGATGCAAGCACGGCAACCGCAAGTTCTTTGTGGAAAGGATTACCCTCAAGATCCTTGAAGACCTGAAATTATTCGATATTAGAAATATTAGTTTAAAGATTCGTTAAATTCCCAGGTTCGTTTTTCAACACTGCTATTTGTAATTTGATGAACATCTTAATGTTACTAATACCGTATGAATAACGAGGTCAGTCAAAATCAGAGCAGTACAAGAAAACAATACCGTAATACTCGTATTTTTCAACCTCTGTACCATACGTAGAAAATTCTTCATATATGTACAAAAGTAGTATAGATAATAGGTGTACCGTCACACTTTGCATAAACAGCTTAAATCATAGGCCACCACAACCATTTACCCCGAATCTTGTCTAACAAAATTAACCAATTACCCCTGAATAAAACCTATTCATTTACTCACAATCTTTCGTAATACTCGTATTTTTCAACCTCTGTACCATACGTAGAAAATTCTTCATATATGTACAAAATTTCTTCCATATGAAGATTTTTCCAGAATAAATTGTCGACGTGAATATTATAAAAATTTTATAACATCTAATTTAACCTGAGGATCAGTTTTGAAGAAGACATCCTCGAAGTTCTTCACGGAGCACTTGCACAAATCCCCGTACCCATCGAACCGCTGGCAGAACCTTTGCCTGAGTTGCGCGTGATCGCTTTTACCCCAAGGACATAAACCTGATACAATTAATTTAATTTTAATTCTCATTATACTGCATCTTAACAAAATACAATTCAGGTAGTGCAAAATTGCTAGTAACGTAGAAAATTTATGTCAAATATTACTGATTATCGATTATAGGTTGGTACGCTTTTCTCTGTGCTGTTACTATTATAATGGATTGGTTTGGGGGATGTAGTTAATTAACTAAATTTAGTAGACTACCAACCAGCCGTGGCTTCGAGATCGAAGTCTGTACGCAGAAACAGGGGCCCGCCCCACTCATAAGCTGTGTCCTCAACCGCAACGTTCGAGAATGACTCAGCAAGTTTCAGGCCGCCTTTAATCGTAACCAAAATCCACATGTCACGGAAGTTGATCCTGTCCGCGAATCTGGAGCCCATTTCTCGTAGTTTATTGCGCCCTTTCCATGTGAGACCGGTGGCTGCCTCGTCCTGCTCCACCATCTCCTCCTCCGTGCCGTTGTTGAACGTGTCAAAGACGCGCGCGGCGACAGACTTGCCAGTGTGTTGGTGTAGCACAACTACGTGCATACCGCGCTGCGTCAGCCCGCGGTATATCTGATAGAAAAGTTCCGTTTATGATCGAGATTATTTGAACTACACGGGTTGTAATGATAAATATTATGGGATGGTTTATGTACTGCAATGAGTCAATAAAGAGATAGTCAAGTTGATATATGATAATGCAAACTATTATGTTGGTGTTATTGAGAGTATCGTCGTAAGCCATAAGTTGAATTTGTTTCTAAAAAATAATTCCACGATGTAACAAAAAATATCCTGAAGCTTTCATTGTCTTCCATTCAGCGTGGTATATTACTTAAATAAAAATTCTAAAAATATAAATTAATTTAATGTTTCTCATGTTCCAATTAACACATGATAAAAAAATGCTTTATAGTGACGTACCTCGCGTTTATTGATCGACATGAAGACCTTGTCGGCGCTGGACATGACAGTGAGCGTGACGGTGTCTTCACTTATCTTGTGGCCGGGGAATTTCACCTGCATGTTAACACAAAACATTATAAAATAATTGGACAATTTTTCTACTCAACTTATAGCTTTACTCAATTTTCACTGTTTTAAATGCAAAATATTGCTTCATACTCATATCGAAATAATTTAACTGGAGTTTACTTTCTTTATAATATTTTTTATGCCTACCTAGTTAATTATTATATACATTTTCATAGCAATAATAAAACAAAGAATTGTTTTTTAGGTCATTTTAAATAAGAGAAGAAATAAGTCTCTTTACTGCTCAAGTAAAATGTCCCTAAAATTGTTCTTGCTTACAGACATTGTTGAAATTTTTTAAAACGAGGACTGTTAAATCAATTATACAAGTAAAAAACGAAAGTTTGGGTTGGTATCGGTAATAAAGTAACCATCCTTTATGTAAAACAAATGTTACATTTGACAAAGAAACAAAATATCAGAATTAAATCGTATGAAATACACAATTAGCACAGCAAGTAAAGACCTTCATGTAACGTGACCCAGAGAATCGGCATGCTTCATAATAAAAACCAATCTGACTACCCGCAACCAAGCAAATAATAGTATCAACCTTAATAAAGCTACAAATTTATTCTTTACCTTTTCATTGCCAGATATATTCATTTTCGACATGGACCATTCACTATCGCGGAGGTCATCGGACTCCCTTTTGACTTTCTTCATCTTATCATCTTCTCCTTTAGGAGCTTCTACCTGCAGGGCTTGCTCGTTTTTCTGGAAGCCTTTATTCCTGCGGGTGTCTGAGGGAGTATTTTTCTTCGTCAGCGAGACGACAGGCGCATCGTCATCGGGACCCTGAAGGTCTTCAACTTCAGCGGCGCTCCGAAGCACGGATTCGAAGGCGTTCGATGGACGCTTATCGTGCGGGTTATGAATTTTCGGCTTCACTAGAGGGTCTAAAGCTTCCCCTGTCAAAGAGGTATTAGCATAAATTTAACGGAAATTATTCCGTAAAACAATAAACGAGACAAACAAACTCATTTATGAAGTAGTCATCAGATAAAAAAATTAGTCATGTGGTTACCTGGCAAAACTAAGTTGTTTATAAAGTAGTTGCCAAACAAATAAACTTAATTATGCAGTATTTACCAAAAAAGCCAGTGTATTTATGAATTAGTTACCAGAGAAGGCAATGGATTTATGAAGTATTTACCAGGCAAAACTCTGTGTATTTCTGGTGCCTCAGGCAAACTGCGGTCGCTCCAGGTTGCGATGTGCACAACAATCAGCAAACCACACGCCGGTAACATCAGACGCTGCGGTCCCGGCAAAAATAAGTAAATAAATCAAAAATAACTCACCATGTTAAATTAAATATAGTCTAAATTCCCATGAAAATAATTGAAGAAAAAGTCAATTTTATCGATGTATTTTATGTTACGCTTATCTAACCCACTCACTTTAAATAAAGGGTGAAGTCTACCCAAGATTCTCCGCTTGATTGTGCTGGTGACTCCCATTATGACTGAATATTATGACCTTCTTTGTGAAATTTAACTGAATTTAATTTCAACGATGAATAAATCTTAAAAGACAAAATTCTATCATGAATATATATTTGCAATCCACTAAAGGGATTTTTCGTAATAAGTCCAACTATCTAACTGAATTTCAACAATTAATATTACGATTCTATTGATTTCAAATAAGATTATTCCAAGTTTCACACTTAATTAGATTTTTAATGAATTTTAAATTCAAATACATTTATTACTTCTCAGTTCCTAATCAAATAAAATTTCCTGCCTAATTCAAAGGGAACGTTGTAGGACTGCAACACTGCCGGTGACGCGCACTACCGCACTGCCGTCGTGGCCATAACACCCGGAAAGCTTCATCTGATTTTTCAGGGCCAATTTTCCTCAACCTCTCTGAGCTTCACGTACACTAACGCCAGCAGCCAGCTGAACTTCTTATGTAGGGTTCCAGATAAAGAGTTTATCGCAAAATTTATACTGTTTTTTTTTGTGTGTCTTAGAATTTTTTGCTTTATTATTTACTTGCAAACTACCAGCGTATTCTGATGCGAGAATAAGAAAAAGACTCAACCTCATCGAGTGCGATGCATGGATTAGAAATGAAAAGAATGTCGCAAGCAACTAGAACGTCATTTACATTAGGACCTCATCACTGGTTTAATTTTATTTTTTAGCCACGTCGAAGATCCAATGGCACGCTAATTATTAACTAATAACGCAATACGTAAGGTTAAAGAAAATCTGAACTTCTGTCTAACGTTTATTTCATGACAACTTTGCATTGAGGCAACAGGGATGTCGAATATCTCGTAGCCTGTGAACGTAACGCTACGGAGCACATGTCAGCTGTCAGTTGCTGTCTTCGTGGACAAGTGCAACATCGCAGCCAACATGGCAACACTTAATTTCCAGGCATTGCTACAAATAACACCTTGAGTAGTGCTGGACGAGTCATTACTAGAGAGCAGCTTGTCTTCAATACCAGAATATCTATTCAGTACCTCATTAATCATCGGTAATTATTAATCTCTTCTCGCCGGTTGTCGCTGTATAGTCATAACCATTTATCGCCTTTTTAGCCATCAATAAGAAGAAAACTTGGGCTTCAAACGCCCTAAGCACTTATTTCAAAATCGAAATTTACCTATTGTGGATATTTGATATAAATTGTCAGTTCTCATTACTTATTTTTCGTTTGCGGAACGCTTGCTCAGTAAAATTATCTCTTAGAGAAAGCTTTCCAAGAGTTGATGACTCTGTGCATTATACACTGGCAATGAGTTGGCATTAACGCGCTTACAGTCAAGCACTTTAATATTATCTCAAGAAATATAAGAGGCAGGGAGAGTAAATAGTTTCAAACATTTCAGGATTAACTTGAGAAACAAAAAAGGGCTACGAATTGCATGGCTGTCTTTTCAAATGAATAAAAAAATTGAGAGAAAACAGTGAGATCAGAATGCATTCATTTTTGACCTTAACCTATAATAGTTTCCCGTTCGAAGACATGAAATTTGCAAAATATCGGCAATCAGGAAGATGAAAGTAAAAACATGGAAAGAAGGAAGAAGTACCTAAGCTACTCCCAGATCTTCAGCTATTGGAAAGCTATCCCATTTTCCAACATGTTGCTCTCTAGTAAGAACTCGACGCTAAGGGAACACTCATTGACCAGTTCACACGAACCTACTTAACTTGTATAAAGTAATAATAGTCTTTATTAACAGTATCCCTTAGCCTCGTCAACGCGGTAGGTTTGAGGTGAATCCACATCGCGAGAATTTACATATTAAAGTTTTGACGAACGAAAGACTGTCGGTTTGTTGAGATTTATCGGTCGCCGCTTCAGGGCAGACCGTGAAGAATAAACCTATCACATTTATGAAGGAGACACAACATGATAGGTGACAGAACAAGTCAACATCTTCATCAGTTAATGGCGCTGGTGAAAAACATGCCAGAGAAAAGAAGTCTAGTAGAAAGAAGATGAAGAGAAATTTGTAGGTTTCATTCCAGAGGATAGATGAGATCAGATTAAACATTGGGTAGCCATGCTCAGACAACTGGACCATTATAATAGAGGTATATTCTTCTAAGTAAACGGGGAAACAACTCTCTCTGTAGTCTTGCTATTATATATACTTTAATTAGCATAATGGCTCAGTATGCGGCCAAAACAGCGCTACCTAGTCATTATACGGCTAACGCTTTCTTTACCTTGCATTGCTCGAGGAGAAACCTTGTAGCAATATATGTAGACGAAATATTTATGCTTTTTGATAATAATTATAGCCAGCATGAATCAAATTTCCGGATAAATTCATTTATGAAAATAATTTTCGGTTTAATTGGCTGATATAAAATGAAATTGAAAATCTCAACAGGAACTAACATTTCAAATGAACATTAATAATTTCAAATTGAACAAGGCTTCTCTTCTCGCAACAGACACAATATCAAACCTTATAGTTCATGGAATAATTACTCTAGCAGTCACAATCATGATCACAAGACTTGAACTCACAAGACGACAGCCTAGAAAGGTTAATTGGCTGGAACAGAAAGACTAACTCGTCTATCAGTCCAGCAGACTAGAGGATGCATAGCTTGAAAAGGTGCTTGCTAACGCTAAGCATTGATCAATGGGCCTAACTAACTAACGGTTTTCCAATTCTTTTTTCGGAGTCAGAACACGGTGATACGGAAATATCTTCACTTCAATCTTGCAAGAAATTATCGCGGGACAAATGCGAATACCAGTCAATGGGGTCCAAAACCAATGGAAAATATCATCATATAAGTGAAATTTAAGGTCTGCTTAGTAATGTATTTGAAATATTCTTTGCAAATTATTGAGAGTAGTTTTGGTCTGGTCTTGTATGAAACGCGAACAGTTTCAGATTCTAACAAAAACTAAATTTTTTGTAGTATTTAAATATTTCCAAAAATCGCAACAGAAGAGTCGAAAAATTATTAATAACAAATTTCTCATGATACAGATAGAATTCCTCAGTATTCGTTTTAAGTTTTGCAATGAAAAACAGCAAATGGGATTTAATCATGACCATCAACTTTTGCTCCTGCATGCCAGAAATCTGTTCATCTAAGGCTATTATTGGCGGATCCTGCATCATCGCTGAAATTCAGAAGCAGCAAATTGAATAATTAAATTCAGATGCAGCGCGGATTTCATACAAGTTCTTTTCGTTTCACATTGTTTCCGTATTTCGCCTCAAGAATAATGATATCAGTACGAACTTTATTGATAAACACACTCCCTTGTTCGCCATTAATTCGGCCGTTGAACATTGGCAGTCCTTGGCGATCAAGCAAAGAACTTCGGTGGGAGGAAATAAAATCTTACGAAAACTGAAATTCACGCCTCCAAAAAGACCCGAGTGTGAGCTAACATTTTTAGATAGACATTCCAATGAAAATTTGTAATTCCAATTGAATAAGTAATTACTATAAAATTGATTCTGCTTTAAAGAGATATACAAAAAATTTACATCCGCAAACACTGCAATTGCATCGTAGCACAAACAGATTATTTAGATGTCCGAAGCATAAATCTGAAAAAAACTATGTCAAACAAATATCTGCAACTGTTGGCAGATACTTCTAGTGTATATTCTCCATTATACTTTCCGTAAGTTAATATAATGATAGATCGACGTCCTCGCACTCAAACAAGCCACGAAGAGTCACACTGTAGCAAGTAAAGTTCAGGCCCCAACAGTTGTCCTAATAAGGCGAATACTGATTACAGCTACCAAAAGACAACTCAAAATTTACGAGAAGTCTCTTGAATATAAATTATATGTTGTTTGGTTCCATTCCAGATTTACTGAACATATTCATATATCAAGACTATTTTCGAATCTCTGGTGCGACGGCAGTTAAAAAAACTATTACGTTAAAAGATCATGAGAGCGGCAGCATAACGAAAAATCGGTCATTTTTTTCGAGTTCTTAATACGAAGGAGAGTATTTGGAAATCTTCATATTTCATTCCTAAATCCACTCGGAGATGATTCTAAATTAAAAATGAATGTTTGAGACGGGTTTGCATGTTATCTCCATATATTGTTTTGAGATCCCTCTGACACAGGCCGTGAAGGTTCCCGTTACAGAGTGACTCTTCATTCAGTAAGAAACGATGATCTATACAACAGCGTCTAAATTTCATAGACTATATTAAATAATTCTCTCATACAAAGAAAAACTCAGTTGATTTATATTCTAATACTAACAGTCTAGATGGTGCTATAAACAACATATTTATTTGGAATTATCACTGTCTAAAAATCAACAACATTAGTATTAGTAACAACGATTATTATTCTACAAAATGAACCATAAATGTAACACACGCATAAAAATCTCTTCTTAGAATTTCCTTCCTCCGAAAATCTGGAGGAGGTAAGACTCCTCCACAAGTTGCATCAGTCAAGACAGACTAACCAATTAATTTATGTAATTTGTTACTACAAATTTATCTTCAATTGTTATGATGAAAGCATCTTTGGGGCGCGATGAGCTTGGAATATCAATTCCTAAGAAAAATCTGTCAAGCACACACGCGTGAAGCTTCGAGTGGAGTTAGAGGGAACGGTCGACATTCATTGATGAGTAAAAAAAAACTCTGCGGATCGCAGGCAGATCGTAAAAGGTGGGTCGAAAGGTGCCTGCGAATCGCTGGCAGATCGTGAAAGGTGGGTCCAGGTCACCTTTCACTGTCTGGGAACGCACGCATTCGAGAAAAGGTGTGCGCCCCAAGAGTTTTCACCACAACAATCGAAATCGGAACTATTTTTAAAGGGTACAGCTCTATATACAGAGAACCGTCCGGCCTCCACACAAAATCTTGGCAAAAACCCTATCAGTACCACCGATGGAACGATCTCTCGATGCTCTTAATTACTCATATTCGCATAAGTCAACAAACCAGTCAAATAGAAATTCATGTTAATGTCCGAAATATCCTCTGAGCCTTCGAAAGACATCACAACTTCTAACAGAGTTACAATCTTTTGTACACCACCAAAAAGTGGTGTACGTAATCTCTGAAAATTTATTTAGCCAGATGGCTTTAATATAAATGAGTGAACTTAATCGCTTTGATGGTGAACATGTTTTGGAGAGCCAGGAGATTTCCACAAAATTTTGTTCTCGAATTTTTTTACGCCGTGAGTGAATTGTATGTTTCTAATAAATTTCTACGTCTTAGAGACTATACCAAATCTTTAACGGACTACAGACCGAAAAAACTCGAGGCTTTCTAGTCACTGCATCAACCGTCATCTATTGACCCTTGTCTAGTGCAACACTATAGCAACATCGTTAACATTATGGAAGGGTGAGTTCAACCTATACAAAACAGTTTTTCGTGATCCAAACATCATGCAACAGATTTAACATTACCATAAATAAAAGCCTCTCTATATGGGACTCTTTTTCTTGTACTCCGCCAGGGAAGGAGCAGAGAAATAGACCGAAGTGTCTCAATAAACTCTATTGCAATTTTTTTATCTAAATCGCAAATCCAATCATCAACTCGCCGGAAAAATTATTGAAATGAACAAGAAACATGTGACCGTCAATTTCCAATCCTCGTTAGAATTTTACCGATGAATTACGATTTCACGATTAAAATTTACGATCACTATTAATGTGGTTTATTTAAAAAATACTTGTGTAAAGATGGGAATTAAAGATCACTAGGTAATCTAAATCTCAGCTCCTTACCAGCTTCTTCATAAATGTTAGCAACAAAAAAGTATAGAGAGGCTCGAAAATAGGTGAACCTCGCACCGATATTCCTTACATAAGTCGTGTAGCAATGAAGACTAGATTTTTAAACAGAGTATCAACTTGTAAAGGTAATTTTTCGTCCGATTGACGTTACACAAAATAATGGATTATGTATATAAAATATGAACATACAAGAGAAGCAATAATTTTGGATTTCTTCCTCGATTACATTTCCTCGAATCATCCAAATTTGACATATTCATGGACAGAAAATCATTTGAATACGATGCAATATATTCCTTATATTTTCAAATCACTCTATAACAATGAATAAGTAAGATAATGTGCATGAAGCAAATTTATCGCTAGGCAATTAACCTCAAGTATGCAAGACTCCAAGGTAGGCATAAGACGATCGACGATGAATTGTTGGGTAGCGAGTATATAGACCTATGGTGAGGAACGCTTACGTAGAGGAAGCCTAAAGCAAATTAAGCTTAGTAACGTCCGTTAATTAGATTCTTATACTTATATGCGAACATTAAATTCGTAGGGTTTTCTTTCATTCTTCTTATTATAGTTGACGGAAACGCATCAGTGAAAACCGTTGCCGTTTTAGTTAGACCGTAAAGTTAATTGAAATCATTAGTATTCTCTTTTCTGAATGATTTAAAACAACATATTATACAAATTATGTACATAAGAAAAAGTATGAATTCAGTGGTGGCTTGTTGGATTTTCAAACCACAAGAAGAAATTTTAAAACTTATTTGCGATTTTAACGCTAATAAATATGAAGTTGAAGAGGATTTGCATAGCGGTTGGGTCTGACAACAGCAGCAGTCAAGCGCAGCCAAAGGGCTTCAATAGGTCACTCAGAGAAACATGTGAGACTTTGTATAAATAACGATGTACTTTTTGTTCTTGTGTGAGTCATATTGACTGTCTGGCGTCACCGCAGGGCGTATCAGTGCTACGAGTAGAAGTAAAACACTATTTACACAATATGACCTCATTCATTTTGCCGAGCGCAGTTACATCAGACGAAATTAAATGTCTCAACGAGTGAGTAAAAAGATGTGTTCCAAAAAAGATTAATGTTTAACAAACTGTCCAGTATGAAAAAATTCAGACTGTATGTTCTGCTGATTCGGCAAGTTTGAATATGCCTTTGTTTGCCATGGATAATTTTAATGCACAAACCTCCTTGAAATTTTGGTTAAACTTTAATGCGGCGGTGACTATCTCGTATCTCTTCAAAAATTTCACAGAATATCTCTCAAGTAATGTAAAGAAGCAGGCGTTGGATGACGTGAAGTTGACGCTTTAGCATTTGAAGCCCTGAAGCTGCCGCTGAAATCCCATGTTCTGCTGCTGAATCCTTGCGCACGTCTTTGAAGGTGGATTCCTTACTGTAAGACGCACTTACCTGTAAAAATAACAAGTTATTACAACAGAGAAAATTGTAAAATTGCAGCTCATAAACTGTCTCTAATGGATAATTGATTTGAGTGTCATCAATGACCGATCATAATGAATGTTTTGTTGACAAACTGAGGGAAAATATATTATTCAGGGACTAAGAACACATCTGGAATCAAACTGAGGTTTGAAACAAGGAAACACTCGTCATTCTAATCAAAGGGACAATTTATACTAAAATAATGCTAGTGGGACAAGTATCTAGGTTATAATATCAACTTTCTAGATTGTGATAAGAAAATTTCAGATAGAGAGAGACGTTCAAGCAGCTGAGAGTGTGGGAAAAGATCGAGGATGTGCAGTGAAAAAATGTTGTGGGCACTAGAAATTTAATCTAATACAATTCACAGAGTTATATTCAATTTCGGTCTTCTCGTATTGCAGGAAAAAATCATGGAAGTTTTTATTCCACTGAAGTGACCACAATGTAACTTTATTAATATAAAATCTACTGTTCACGAGCAACCGAAAAGAAACGAATTTAACTTAAACGAATGAATGAATTCAAATGATTACATCTCGCTACATTCAGGATTTCAAGAAATCTATAGGCAGAAATAAAAAATTGTAAAATTATGAGAAATTCGAAGCAAATTTCCAGAAATGAGATCGTAAGCATGGAAATTTAGTTCAAACGTTGAAATACAATTACTACTATTATAGTCACACAAAAAATTCAAAATACACACCGAGAGATAGAGAGAGAGTGAAGTGTATGCATATGTGAAAACACTCAATCTAGAGAGAATTTACCAATAGATCAAAAAGCTATAGAGAATTAATGTATGTTTTTCTGAAAGCAAACGGCAAAAGCGTGTGGCAATACAAATGATCAACGAATATTTATTGCCTCATGTAAAGCTTAAATTTTGGACTGATATCGATGTGTAATTTCAAACCCTTCACTGCTTGATACGTTCATTATTTTCAGGTAAGAAAATTGTAGGAAACAATATTGTCTGATCAGGCGTTAGAAGAGCAGAATGATTGACTCAGTTGTGATACATAATTTCGCATCGTATTTAATGACCAATTTCGAGGTTTCTTAGGGAATTACAGCGCATTTTTATTCCTCTATTTAAGGGCCCGTTAGCATTTTTAAAATAAAAATCTGTTATTAAAAACAATTATCAACTATGATGGTATGTTTCTCACGAAACATTATTAGCTTTGCTGATGATGTGATAAGCTAGTAATGTTTTACTAGCGGAAAGAGTTTAACTAGGTCGACCAGTCTTATTTGGACTGGTCTTAAAATTAGAATATCTTCTTTCACCAAAATTAAATGCTTATGGCGATTCGCTATCGGTGCCAAATGCTTAATATATATCCAAATAGATTTAGGTTTATCAAGTGTTTGTGAACTTGAAGCTCAGGATATGATATGTATATACATGGAAGCGAACATATTTGCCGTTGCAATGTGATGAATAAAAAGGTATTTAATCTCATATTAGGTTGCAATTTATTGCAGTTGTGCAAATTACAGAACAATGATCATCTTCATTTTGGAACTATTGATTTCCCCTGATATTTTTTTAATTATTTCATTTGATTCGAAGCAAGCCAAGTGCACTCGATTACTGAGCATGTTGGTTAACATCAAACACTGAGGTCACGTATATAAAAAAAAAGAGAAGTAAACATTGACACAACGACACTATCATTACACACCGAGAGGATTGGATGGTGAGCAAACACACCGAAATGAGGAGAAAATAATCGAAACTCGATGTAAAAGTGGTAAAAGATTTAATTTTGTAAGAAGTTCATTTTGGAGGTGGAGTAAGTGTAAGGCTCATTTTCTTGCAAATGAAGATTGAAACAAGGATGGCAGTGAATATATCTGGAAAATAGAAAAGCTGGACATAAGGGTGGTTCATCGAGAAAAGTCTTCATGAATTATATCGTAGAATGAAATTTCTTGAATGGTTTAGTGATATTAAAATTCGTACGGTGCGTGCGACTAAAATGAATTCCATAGAGTAACATATTTCTCTGACATAAGTGAGATTGTCATCGATTCTACAGAATCTTATGCTCTGTGACGAAAATGTAATTAAAGATTCAATGATGTATTTGTAATGGACACAACTATTAATATTGTCGTTGTAGCCAAATTTTAACCGTTCTAAATTTCAAAGTCCGGAAAATATTCTGGATGTTAATTACTCACATTAAGTTACCTCAACTTGACTTATTTTTATAACTTTTCTGGACCTCTTTTGAGTACAGAGCGAGTTTTTCAGTAGAGAATATATTTTCCAATACAACTTTTCCAAAGTTCTCCAATAAAAAATTTTGTACCCAAGCGATTGACTGGAATAACTAATGGGGATAACAAATTTGCAAAAATATCAATTCCGAGGGGGAAAATTGATAACCCCCGACAATATCGAATAAGTAGGAACGTTATAATATTTTTAATATCACGTAAATCACGTAATGAGGCGGCATGGTCGGAATAAAAATTTATTCGGTAATAGATTATGTAATCAGAGTCATCGTTAAATTTATTATTGTGAAGAAAGGATAACTCGCCTTGCACTGAAGAAATCATGAGTTACAGGAAAAGCAAGAAAGGCTGGCTCAGGAAGATAAGAATATAGCGATGAGATATAGAGCCATTTTTGCAGATCTATATATTTAAACAGGAGGACACATATAGAGTAGCCAAGTATACGAGATATGTAGTATGTATACATAATATTGATATAGTGAGAGTGTTGAATCAAACGCTTGCACTTACCCCCGCTAATCACGTGAAATTTTTCTAATTTTCACCAATTAGAGGGGAAGAGACAAAAATTAACCAGGTTAGTTTGCATGAAAATGAAAGCAACTCACGAGACAAATCAAAATAATATCAGAAAAATCAATTTACTTTCTACGCAGTCCCAGGTACGCTCTTATTTCATGAGTACAGCTCAAGGCTACTAGTAGCGAAGATATTATAATACAAATTGCACACAGTGTATTTATTCAAAACTAGTTTGTTAAAAGCAAGTATAATTTGTGGCTAGATTTAGTTGTACTGTTAATTTAGGAAAGCTGATTTAATGAAAACGCAGGAATATGATAATTGATAAAAGAAAATGTGCATAAAGCCCTCAAATTAACGATGGCACTTATAGTTCTAGCTTTGAGATTACTTGAGTTGCTTACAATGACCACAATTCAATACTCTTTGAGCATTACGTGTATGCAAATATATTTTCTATTTAATTTGTGTACGTGAAACTGCCATTGTTATTTAAATGTGTTTTGGTTTAAAACAGAAAGTTATTAAACAGTTAAAGGTTATAAAATATTTTATTCACGGGGCAGTCAAAAAAGTTTCGTTTTAAACCCAACCGAAAACCTATAGACTGGATGATATAGGATGTTGTAATACCAGACTCGCCATGTGTGTTCATTCTATTATGTTAGGGTTCTATTTGCCGATGCGTATTCCGGCATGACATATTCAGAAAGTTTTCCAAATGAATTTAAGGTTTTATTTCAGTATTTTATCAGTTGATCTAACCACAATTCCGATTGTTAAGATTTTTAAATTGCCTCTCTGTACCCTAAGAATTTTGGCATCCTTACAAGAAAAAAACTAATTTTGTTCGGAATTTTGATCAGCATATATAAAATGATCGATCAACAAATTTAATAAAATGACATTTCTAAATAACTGGCCAAATAATAAATAATGAGCTATTTTTTATTCAAGTTTCATGGATATCAAAATGGAATTTTATAAAGGACCTCTTCTAATTCCACAATTTTCAAGACGTTCATGTGAAATGTATCATTTGCGAGTGTAGGTGTTAAACTGAACTATGTTCGCTGCAAGTAATTGAGCCTTCAAGTCAGTGTATATACAAAAAATATTCGTTGTAGAGGAAGCTAATGTTTACGGTGATAATTACTGAAATATCAAACAGTCTAGCGCAACGTTACTTCATTGCAGTGATTGAAGAAAATGTTTAGTGAGGAAACTATATGGCGAGTTCAATGTCTCATAATTTTTCTACTCACCATCGGTTGCAGTAGAAACTTTTTCTTTTTTTTTTAAAAAAGGAAAAATAATCTATTTAGCTACCAAATATCGGATAAAACAAATCAGTGCTGAACTAACACAAAATGATCATAAATGTAAGCTAAAAAAAAGCCAGTGCAGATTTGTCTTTTCGATCCGGGCTTTTTGTGGTTCAATATAAAAATTTTCTATCCAATCCGATCCCTAAAATGGCTAATCCTACATGAAAAACTAATAATGAAACATAAATGAATAATTTTCAGTTTAACAAGCACCGTTATTTAGGTTCTCATTCATAACATTTAAGTATAATCTTTAACTCTATATTATTGGTGTTTTAGAACCAGCAGTAGGTCACTCACCTTCGATCTGCTGCTTGACTTCGCTTATTTGCGTCTCGATGGTGTTTTTCAATTCTGCAAAGAAATGACACAATTTTGATACTTATTATTCGCAAACTAAAAAAAGACCGAGATCTTTAACATCTTTCTTAGTATAATGTAAATAAAAATTATATAATAATAATAATAACATTCCTTTTGGTTTTTGGAGATATTTCAATATATCTCTGTCATGCCGAAGACTGCTAGCAGTAAATCGGTGAATTTTTTATGCAATATAACGTATCGCCGGCGCTTGAAAAAGCTACACTGCAAGTGTTTTAAATAGAAATTTCATATTAATGCTCAAGGAAAGCGTACGAAAATATTTTTTAAACGTTACTTACACTGGCATTTCATTAGAAAAAAACATGGAATTATAATTGAGGCATGGATGGAGGAGGATTTTTTTACAAACGTCATGCGAGAAATCTTAGAGTAAATCAAAGTGAAAACAGTGTAACAAAAATTTAAAGCTATCGTAACATTCTAAAATCGGTCTAAAAAATTCAGCTGAAAGCAGAAGGCTGGATCAAAACTGCAGCAATCAAGCAGAGTGCACGTCGAGCTCCACGTATAAATGTCGCTCTCTTGTCTCTGCCGCGCGGTCGTAGGAAGGAGCCTACAAATTTCAAAGGCCCCCGTGGAGTCTGACATTATATAAACGTTTGCAGAGTTGAGAACGCGCTTAAATATTACTGGCCCTGCAATCTGGCAGAGTGATGCCGCTTAGGAAAGTAATGCACGCGGGACTACGACCTCCGCTACTGCTACTTCTTGCAACACAAAGATGAGTCGCAAGTTTCTGGGGAATATCTTTCAGGAAGCAAAGTATACTGATCTAAAAATCTATGTTCGTGAGAACCAGTGAATAATTTGAAATAATTTACGCGTTCTATTATAGAACTAAACTCAACATACATACATACGTAAGTAGACCCAGAAAGGTTTATTGAAAATATAATCGTCGATCCAGCAAAATACATTGCTGCTGAAAACATTTTTTTTCTACTGGCATTGAATGCAACTAAATTGTTAGAGTGAATAATATTTATATATATGTAATTACACAAGTATAGTGACGACAACAAGAAAACTGCAAGTGCGAGAGGATAAAACGCACAATACTGGGAAATTTTACCATCGAATTTTAAGTCATCGTTTCTTCTACTTGAAGTCAAATGAATAAATCAATTCAATTAGATGATCTGTGCGTCGCGTAAATAATATCTTTGTGAAACAATATCGCTGACAGCAACTTACTCGTAAACTCGTCCTGGTCCGCAGCCTCGGCCTCAGCGGCGAGTTCCTCAGGAGTTTTTTTCTTCCTCATGAGCGGGTTGTCGGGCATGGCGGGCTCAAAGCTCTCCTCGGGTTCAACCTTCTTCTCGATCTTGTACTGAGAGCGAAAAGTTCAGACGATCAACAAAAAAAATATAAATTTCATCATAGGAGTTGATGCACGGTAGGAAAAAGCTTGAAGATGCGATGGATGAAAAAATATAACTCATTACTTACTGCAGTGAGTGACAGAGAGCGCATTTTCTCGTCGACGAAAACATGAAGTCACGGACGGACAGACGGACGGACAGAAGGACATGGCGAGCACAATAGTGCATTTTTTCCATAAATGAGAAAATGCGATAAAAATATGGACAGAGGTTTAAAAGTAGAACATTTCAAGTTTAGAATTGGTGCAAGACAAAATGGAATATTAGTGGTGGGAAATGAATATACTGTGTGATGAAACGTCAGATGGGGTGCACAAGGAAGGATTAAAGTTTATGTCAGGAACAAATTATAATATACAATTATAATGATTTGAAGGAGAAACATTGAAAGAAGAAGCGCCTTGTTCTTACGCTAAATAGAATCAGAGTTAGAATTCATTAAATGTTGGGATACAATTATAAATTAATGCAATATGACTCCTGAAATGACACAATATTCAAGTCCGCGACTAATATTACAACGCCTCCATGTCGAAAAACCACACCGAAACTCACTGCCTACAAATGTTTCACAAACAATTACGAGCAATATATTAATGAGATATAGCTTGGACCAAAAATCTCCCCAACCCTTCACTTCGAGAACAGCGGTATAACTTCCTTTATACTGAACTCGGTGTAGGAACGCTAAGCTTTGTCGTGGCCGAGTGAAACGGGCAGAGCAGATTTTTTTGCGGTTGATGGATGAAGTTGCGTTTGTAACTCACACAGGCAGAGACTGATGACTGAACCTGTGAAAGCTCTTTGCCAGGGCCTCACGGATAAGAATCATCGGAGGCCGATGATTCTCTGAAATGCGGCTTGCTCTGAACAATCTCGTGATTCCGCTGTTACACAATTTTAAATTGATGCTCAAGTCGTAAACTGTTGGAATCTCGTTCGACACACAAATATTTTCGGTATACTTTTGATTATTTGATCATAATGGTTTGAAGTGTTTTATGCTGCTGATTCCTTCCTTGGATGGATTTTTTACTGAGTTCGAAAATTGTGATTTTATATGATATAAAAATGCAAGTACTTTATGGTTACGATTGTGGTTTTTCTCAGGTAAAAAAACACACAAAGAGTTGTCAGCGGGGAAAAAAAATTTCACCTGGCAAGTGGAGTCTGCACCAAACTTGGGCAGTGAAATTAAATAAATTACCAGCACCATTACGTACACTAATCGGATGAGAGCGCTGCATTTTTGAGGTGGAATATTGGCTTACTTGAACGCAAACGAAAACGCGCCCGCCGTATCTGTAGTACTTTTGGAAGGCTGGTCCTCACAGAGCTCCATTCCCCAGTTGTAATCCTACGTCGTGGTCGACTCTAGAAGTCTCTTCGTTTTGGGACTTCATTTCTTGTTGGCCGAACAGACGCTTCCATCAACCATAATGCTTCAGTAAATAGGAAGGGCCTTGGCCAAAACAAATACGCGACCATTCCTTTAACCTCCCCTCCGTGACTCATGTTCGTCAACTTCCCAATTGTTCAGAGAAGTTATGTAGGTAAAAATTACCTTACAACGACATAATCGTTAGCTGGGATCACCTCAAAACGAGATGTTATGAAAATATGATGTGAAATTTTCTTTATGAGGGCACAAATTAAACGATTCCAATGCCATTTGTACCTGAAGGCCTCGTAAAGAAAGTAACTCATAGCAGACTAAAGGGTAAAACAGCTACAAAAATGACCCACAATTGAATCTGCGCGAAATTTACAGTATATCAGCACGAGACTAAAATACGCAAGGCTTCATCCCAAATGAAGTCCATTCTTATTCTGAAACGGCAAAAAGATCGTCGGAACATACTAAGCTTGGGCAATATCAGTCCCACTCGAGTACCCTGGGGGTCATTCATTAAAAGATATTGGCTTTCTAGTTGGGAGGCGAGGGAGGTGAGCGTCTGTTTGCAGTCAGTAATGAGCTTCATCTGCCAACATTTATCAGGCATCATTGGCACTCCATCGACACTCGTCCGCCGACAGATAGCAATTAAAAGTGACTATGGAAATTTTTCTATTATTTCCTGCGTGGCTCATAAAGTGGCGTGATTGGATTGGCGAACTTTACAGTTTGGAGGTTGCAGTTTTGATATAAATTGATGGCTTGAATGAACAAAGTTAATTAGGTTCGGCAATAGAGCGGCTGAGCGGGAAAAAGCATTCGATCGGCCGCGATTTTCATATTGACGCAGCTTAGGATGGACTGCAGTGTAAAGCAGTTCATTTATGTAAAAAATACAAATACCAAGAGATCAGAAAAATGCAAACATTACATATTACATCGCAAATGAAATACATATTCCATAGAAATAATGATTTGAAGAGCGGGATAAACGGAAAGCCTTAAATATAAATAAAATTCAACGACTTTTCCCAAGTCACGAAGCCAAGGAAGTAATGGATTATGGCTCCACAAATTCACGCCAATTCGCCCTTCATGGATAACAAAAAGCATAATATTTTCTAGGAATTTGAGCGCAATTTCTTGCACCAAATTTCAAGCTCGGCGGTTTCCTGCGTCGGGTTATCACAATCGATGACGGACGAGCTCAGCGTTGGCGCCTTGCCAGTTCGTTGCTGTGGCCTCGGATTGTCGTCGGGCCATCACAGTGCAATGGGGCGTGAAGCGTGGCATGCAACCAAGCGCCACTCAGTGTGGTCGGGGAGTCCTATCAACACTCAGTGTGGGTTAGGGAGTCCTATCCCCTCTCAGAAGGTTTCGGGGAGTCCTATCCTCTCTCAATGTGAATTTGGGGAGTCCTATAATCAACAATTTGTGTGGGTTAGGTAGTTCTATCCCCTCTCAGAGAGTTTCGGGGAATCCTATCCCACTCAGTGTGGGTTAGGAAGTCGATCCTATCCCCTCTCAGAAGGTTTCGGGAAGTCCTATCCCCTCTCAATGTGAATTTGGTGAGTGCTATCAACACTCAGTGTGGGTTAGGGAGTCCTATCCCCTCTCAGAGGGTTTCGGGGAGTCCTATCCCTCTCAATGTGAAATTGGGGGAGTCCTATCAACACTCAGTGTGGGTTAGGGAGTCCTATCCCCTCTCAGTGGGGTTTAGCGAAGAAAAATGTTGGAGAAAACCTGAAGTTTTGTGTGGCATAAACCATACAAAGTTCAATGATTTAAGGAAATTTAGTAGTCGACAATTTGAAATTTTTTCGCGGTTTTTGGAGGGAAGCAGCAAAATAAAGGATGGAACTGAGCAAAATTCCCCACCTAATCTTGCCCATGGAGAGGGAGGCATGGAACACGATCCCTGTCATTCTTCCATGTCTCCCCACGGGGCTGTGAGGGGGGGGGGGCTCCGTACCCTCTTTCCATCAGGGGCATTCTTTCGTCTTCGGCTGGAAGGATGCCAGAGAATTTTGGAGGTCCGTGTGTTTGCGTCGGTGTTTTCGACGCGAGTTCATAGGCTTTTTTATTTTACATTGGCTCATTGGCTGTCTCAAAATTTCTTCGCGTAGAACATTGGACGAAATTCTCTTGAGCATCAAGGCATTCTCATTTCGCTTTAACATCTAAAACTTTAGAAAATTAGACAATTTTTGTTCAATTGGATCAAGGTATTGAACTCCACGTAAGAAATTAGTTTCTTACATTCATCCGTAATTGAAAATAGCTAAATTTCTTCCAGTTAAATCGTCCTAATTTCGGTGATTGTCCGCTAATGACTGCATTCGATGCTGATATTAAAAGTGGCAACGTAATTTTCGAAATAAAAAGGTCAAACCGATTTTGAACATCTGCTAATCACGATTTCCAGTTAATAAAGCGTGAACTATAAATTGTGGCTGAACTACATAACAAAGAAATATTTTATAATTTCGACTGTTCATTGGTGTTGCTATGACATAAATGCGAGGCAAAGTGGTAATTTTTAAATGCTAGGTAAAAATTGTTTCCTAACGAAAAAATTGTGTCAAGCGGCTAAATGATTCTATTTCGAGAATTACGATCCATTCCTGATATGGCTTGCAGTCTCTGAAATATTTGAGAATTCAGTATTGCAAGAAACCGTTTCTATTTTCGTGTCACAAAGCTTGAATTTTAAATTCGAAACACAAGACATTGTTATATTTAATTACGAGCAAAAATGCTGATAAAATTCTGATGGTTATATGAAAAAATAGCAAATGACCTTTAACGCCATTCAGCGTTTAAAAAAAGCGAGGATCAACAGAAACTCTCAAATAAAGGTCCATAAATGCTAGACTCGACAAAATGGCAATAGATACCATTTTCTGGCGGAAAAGAACGTAGATTTGTCAGGTTACGGTTTCATCCAACAAATCACGGCCATCGCACCTCAGGGGCAATTTTTCACTGCCGGTTGCTCGGGATGAGCCAAAGTACCACAGTTCGTTAGTGCCACGGCTAAACCAAACCGCGTATCTGAACGCGGTTTTTCGCGCGGAAATTCCAGGGAAAGAGTATCCCGGATATTGCACGTGGACGAAATTGATGTGGAACGATGCAGGGTTTTAGTGCAATTGGAACGCACTCATTGAATGTGCACACACACGGAATAATAATTATTGATCGAAAGAGAAGTTTTTGCGGCCAGTGACTGCGGAAGTTGTGTATTACATTAATTTACTATGGAAATTAAACCTATACACGATAAAATGATACTTAAGATAAAATGATGTTTTACTATAATGTTCGCTTTAATGTTTTTATAAAATCAAGAAATTGTTTTGCATTCTCGAAGTCTAGCATTTATAGGCCTCTTATCTTAAAGAAAGCGAAAAATATAACAACAATTTCCATTTATAATATCAATCCCAGCATAAAAGTAATAAATGATAAATGCAGCCACGTAAAATAAAAAATTCAGAATATAAATAATGTTTTCGAGAGTGAAGTTAAAATTTCCCAATACTTTAGTGTTCTGAGATATGATCAATCTTAGATCATATCTTAGAACACTAAAGATCATATCTTAGAACACTAAACTAAAGCTATGTCAATCAGGCACCATCCATCATTCAACTGACAGCGGGGGAAGGCAGGCTTGTGATCATCTTCAGTCTCAGATAAAAACCACATTAAAAATTAAGCCGCCGATTTATCCCCTTTGAGGTGAACTAGAACGTTGAAAAGTTCGGACACGTTCTTTTACCAACACGTGAAAATTAGCTATGAAATCACTTGGTTGAGAACATATATAACTTGATTATATTATAATTAATATTATTATTCTTATGATTATCATTATATAATAACAATTAAATAAAGTTCTGACAAATTAAAAAATGTTTGCCTCTTAAACTTGAAAGCAAAATAAGTAAAAAGAATGGAGTTAAAAAAGTACTAAGACCACTTGATTACTTACGTAATCGCGAGTTTATCATGAATTTAAACGCAAATAAAACTGTCAAAAAGAGTGGGAAAATGGCTGACAAAGCAATCAGTTCAATGAATATGCAATTATAAATTCGTTTAAAGTATTAGATTGAATAACTTTAGGTATCAGATTGAATTATTCTGTCATTTTACCGCATACTGCATTCACATTTGCTTGTTGAAATATTATCCTAAAAAATATTATAGAAAAGTCGTACCAAATATGCCATCAACCTGCATTGATAGGAAATGTATTGCCGTTATATGCTTTATCGTTAATTCTATCAGTTCAATTTGATCACCTACGTAACCTATTTTCGTCGTGTTCACTATCGAACGTCAATTAGGAATTAAATTTGGTTTCATTTTGTGATAATTTTGGAGACTCTAGTAAAAACCCAAAATGGCTACCCAAAGCGCTTATACCATTTTTAGCGCATTTTCTCATTTATGGAAAAAATGCACTATTGTGCTCGCCATGTCCGTCCGTCCGTCCGTCTGTCTGTCTGTCTGTCTGTCCGTCCGTCTGTCGTGACCTCAAATTTTCGTCGACGAGAAAATGCGCTCTCTGTCACTCACTGCAGTGAGTACTGAGTTATATTTTTTAGAATTCAAAACTTGATTATGGTCACTCATTATTTCGAATTTTCCTCACGAATAACGTTACAGATCTCCGAAAGTAGAAGCTTCATTTTAATTCTTATTCCGCTCGTCGGGTATAATTTTTACTTCAAAAAAAAAATTTATAAAAATTAGAGCTGCCAAATTAAGCCCCGACGTGTTCGAGCAATCAAAATGCATTTTAAAAATCAGTGACATGTCGACAGCTGTCAGGCCTTCGTATCAAAAATAAATAAATCAATAACTAATAATTATTTGATAAATGCGAAGCGATGGACGCGTTTCGCGTCAACTTCGCCGAGCGCGTGAAACTCTGCGAAACATTTTGTTCACGGACACTAGCAACGATGTTTCGTATTTTACGTTTGTCTAATTATTCGTAACTAAACATTGGTAATGAACTTTTTTTAGAAAAAAGAGCCATCGCTCGTCGAGACAAATGATGATATATAATGATGAATTTATGCATTCATGGAACACGTTTCTGGATATTATATGGAAAATCATGCAATAAATTATTAACAATGCATGAAGATTTTCCTGATGATATTTATTAATTAAAAAAAAACTTTGATAGTGTCTATTGAAAATTTGATTTTTTATATGTGTTCAAATATCATGGTAATCCATGCATTTTTATTATTTGGTCACATTTTGAACCAAAAATATCGTTTAACATAAGATCATGACGCTAAATTGCTTTCATTTAAATATAACGAAAAGTATAAAGGAGAATTAAATTATTGGGCCAATACATTTGGATATTCGTGAATTTTTTTCAGAAGTTTTTGCCTACATGCAGTGTAGAATACTCTCCAGACGATCAGCAATCATTCAGACAATCAGGAAACATATCAAGCGCTAGACACTGAAGTAATTCCTGACGAATTAAAACAATATTGATCAGACTAGTGGTAGTATTCGTACTCTCGTTAATACGAACCCTAGATTGTAAATTCAGCGCAAACAAAGCAGCTATCTAGACGTGGCAGCACAGAACAAAACTGAGCTGATTTCATTCTTTTTACTCCTACAGCAGAGGAACGCTTGCAGGCGAAGTAAACTCATATGATAATTAAGCGTATTATAGTTCATGTTTCAATTAAGTAAGTGTGCTCATAGAACATTAGATAACTTGATTTAAGTACCTTAGATATCGTCCAATAACCAAAATAGTTTAAGTAGCTTAGATATCGTCCAATAAACAAAATAGGTGAAAATCAAAACAATTACGCCACCCTTGGGTACAATAAATTAAGACGCACATAATCCCGGATTTGCGGTCCGTTTACGCATTATGTGTGGCACTTACGAGTCTAAATTAAATGTTATCGCCCAGCCGCTGAATTAATTGGCTTGTATTCAGCATCGTGGATTCTACATCGTCGCGGGCATTCTGATCACCAACACAGTAATACTGCCATACAAATTTCTTACGACGAAATGATATTCTGCGTGATTTTATTGAGTATCCCATGAGTAAGGTTCACGAATAACATGATTCTGGATGCTCCGATATGTTAGTTCAAGGGTAGTGCTGAAATGATCTAGTTTTTATGTTACATAAGTATGAAATAATGCATACTTATTACACAATTATTATGCACACATAAGTATGCAATTTTGCAAACTTATGCAATTACTTGTTGCTTATTTTTCATATTCTCAAACAAAATATTGAGGGAACACTCATTGTAAGATGACAATATGTTGTGCCGTCAATGCTGTATGTTCATAACATATGGTACTACTCACACACACAGAAAGAATAGTGCCGCGAACTGATGGAATTTACAGAAGTTCATGATAATTTAAGCAATAATGACTTGAATATGTTACTGACCGACCGTCAGGTTGTAGCGGGCCATCTATCGGCCGCGCTAGCAACGCAGTGCGTTCATGTTTAAAACTGCAAATGTTCTCCATATGCAACTACAGATTATAGGATGTACACGTACATTTTCCTTCCAAATTAGCCGTGCAGCAATCGTAAACTTTACTATGGACACACTCAGGTCCTCTGAATGTAATATGACATACTTTTTTGCTCAGTTTTTGTTCACGACTAGCAGTTACATCAACGCCCCTAGCAGACGAATTAATGATGTTTGCTAATTTATGGGAATCTAATCTATGAACTGTGGCATTTTCCAGATTTTATCGAACGTTTAAATATACTTTTCATACATAGAAAATTTCCTGGGCTTATTAGGGTAACATGGGGCAGCGAGCCCACTGCGGGTCANGAGAATATTTACCAATATTTTGTTATTAAATACAAAATGTCACATGACATACCTTAATATCCCGAGATGAAAGAGAATATTTACAAATATTTTGTTATTAAATACAAAATGTCACATGCATGACATACCTTAATATCCTGAGATGAAAGAGAATATTTACCAATATTTTGTTATTAAATACACAATGCCACATAACCCACCTTATCCCGGATACCCTGTCTCATTAATTCCCTCTCTTCCTCCATCTTGCGGTGCTTCTCCTTACGTCTCTCCTCCTGTTCCGCCAGAGCCTCCAGTCTCTCCCTCTCGGCCTCTTCCTCTTTCTCCTTGTCGGTCTCGCTGCTCTCGCCACCTCCCATCGAGCCTGAGCCAGGTATAAAAATTCGTGAAGTTATTTAGTTGGTTAAGTTAGTTAAAGTTTAAATTGTGATAAAGTTGATTAAATTATGAAGCATTCATGTTTGAATATCGCAGGGAAGTTATAATGGATTTTTCATGTTCGGGGTTGTAAATGTTTTAAAAAATTCATCAATTGATTCTCACGTAACTCGTCGCATACTATGGAACTTGAATCATGGAAAAAATCATGTTGAATTATTAGAAAAGATCTTTAAGTAGGGTTCCATGAAAATAAAAATATTATACTGGAAGAGTGGTAATTTATCATAATTACTGTTCGGGAAATGTAGGAAGGAAAATCTTATCATTTTTAAGAATTTGAATGCTATTAAAATATAATTTATAGATTATGTTGATTCTCAAATTTTTTTCGCGAACTATTCTGCTGTTAAGTTGGCGACAGAAGTTGTGGTGATTTTTCGTAAATTAAAGTGCACTAAAGTCTTTTATGTTTTCATGGAACTGAATATTTGTGAGTGACTAAGAGCGATGAGCATTACACACTGTGGTACCTTTGCTCTCGACATTCACACGTTCGAAACTGACAATTTTCAAAGCTAACAAATTTTTTTAGTTAACGAGCCTAACTTGTACCGGAACCTAAAGTTTCTCTATGAAGCCAGTTTGTGAAGATTTACTGCGAGCCAGGCTCCAGAGAAGGACTGTAAGTTTTTAATACTACACAGTACCTCGTTTCGTCTAGCAATTCCGAAAAAAAACTATCTTCTCTACCAAAGAAAGATAACTTCTGAGAAGGAAATGAAAAGGTTATGACGGAATACCTATTGCGTTCAGTTATCAATTAAACATGCGTTTCTCGGGAAAGTAATGCCTTTAAATTTTATCCTCGAAGATGGACTTTATATTACATTCATCTATTTTGTGTGTGAATAATGAAGTAATTTGCAACTGAAAAGTTCCACTGTTCTTTTTTGTGCACAACGAAACCACTTTGAAGTAAAAGGTGACCAGATATTACAAAAATATATGTTGCGACCTCATATTGGAAACGACCTCATATTGGACACATTCGAATTCGCGGTGAACATTTTTCGATTTGAAAAGCGGAAAGTTATCTACTTACTACCTTCTTATGTAATCTAAAGTAGCTCTAACATAAGACAAGTGATCGCGCATGCATGGGTTGCATAATACAGTGTATACATATCCTTGAAGCCGATCAATGCCCATGCCGAGAACAAGCTGCGTACTCCAAGACGGTAACTTGGCACCGCTCGTCTTTGCTTTGCTGGTCAGACAAGCAGTTTCTGTCATAAAAATCCTGCTTCCAAATACTGATTACTTCGATCTCTTACTGTCATTGCTTTCGATTTAAACCTACTTTTCGTATACATTTTTCCTAGCGTGACGTGTAGATTTTAATGCATTGTGTTTGTCCGTAGTTGCTTTAGATATCATTATTTTGCGTCTGTAAGGTTCAGTAGCTGAGCATGCTTATCCCATGGCCCATTCACAATTTTTCATATAAAATCCATTGTACTGATTATGGTTGCACTGGGGGTTATTATGAGTTTATATTAAGTTAACGGCAAACGATCAACATACATAATGTTGTCTAAGTATCGTCTACATATCTCATATTCAGGACGACTCGCACGAAATTGGTCCAGTCATTAATACGAGAAAGGGCAAATCCAATAAATGGATGCTAACACTCGTGTTTTCTTAGTACAAGGACTGATAATACTCATGTTGTCTCAAGACGTTGTTCTGTTGACTCTGGCTGGTAACGCCGCTCCTATTGCACAACTTTGCGACTTGGTCCATCACTGAGACGGATCGGTAAAGTCCTGCTACAGGACTTGATCCTGATGTGAAAGAGGCCCTGGAAGTCTGCTTTGTTCCACTGTTTTTTTGCTGCCTCCGCGGAAATATTATGTTTAAAACCCAATTTAAACTCACAAAAATGGGGATAATTTTTCAAGAGGGTGATAGAGTAAAAGAGTGAGTTCTGCGAGAAATTATGCTTACTTCGAGTTTTTAATTTGTTTTGAAAATAACTATCATACACGTACACGGGTTGATGACTTTTAATTAAATAAAATCTGTGTCATTAAAATTTTTCTATGCATTTATGTGTTGTATTTTGCGATCGATAAAAATTCGAAATGCCTGTTTTTATTTGGAGAGAAAATCAACGCGAAACTTTGCTAATCCAATCGGCCCCCCATAACTTATGGAGAGGATAGCAAATAGAGGTGCTTTTGTGATGCTCGAAGAAGAATTCTCCATGCGTTACTCTTGATTTTTAAATTATTCTGCGTCGGGTATTCCAGGACATTATAAACTTAAGAATAACTCAAAGTTCACTTGAATTACTCGTTTCAAAGTCGGGGAAACTAAAATAAGATCCCAACTCGCGTAAGTCTTCTGTTATATGCCAACATAATCAAGCCTACTCAGATTTTTATGAAGAACAATCAGCTTTCAAGAACAATGGTCTGTCCGCACAATTTGAATGGCCTCGGCTAATTGTTTGAACATCCGAAACGCACAATTGCGAGGATGACAGCGAATTTGACAGGAAAAAACTTTGACAGCGGATGACAGGAGAAAATTCAGCGAATCAAAGAGAAGATATGGAGTCTGCTTGGAGCTAAAGCTAATTAGTTGTTAAATAGTTTGTATATAAATAAAATACGAAGATGAATAATTATGCTTATCTACCACATTTAAACCTGTCATGTACCACCTTTAAATCATTATGTTACACGTTTAAATCATTTTAATGTTCAAGTTATGATTGAGTTTCTCGATACGGTACTCAATTGAGTACAATTCTTTTTGTTTATCAAATGAGGCTCAAGGAATCTATTATGTAAACATTGTTGTGCAAATTTACAGAGTAACGTAATTGAAAACAAACCTGCATAGCAACAATTTAGCCTGACAAAAATTGCTGAAAGCTAAGGAAGGATCATCTACATTAGATACACAAATTAAATTATCAAATTAAAAATTGAATGAAGACACAATTCACTTATACACCAGATATGGTAAGAGCACGTTTTCCATGTCCGCGCTCATCAGCAAAAAAAATTAGTTCTCGACTGATATTTATCCTTACCACTGTCTACACAGACAAAAATTAATAAAATTTTTACACTTAATTATTTTTAGTTAATATGCTTCCAAATAACTGAAGCGAATCTCCACTCACGTGCTACAAATGAATCAAGATTAAAATATGCACTCGTGAAATTAATTGGAAAATAGCAGCCAAATGGAAAAAAATTCAATTCAATGCCAAATGGAAAAATTTCAATATGAGAAGAAAATTCCTGTAAATATCCACTTGTTCCCAACTGCCTGAAAGCAAAGCCGTACAAACTGAGACCTCGCAAAAGAAGTCCCGGAGAGTCTCACAATAACATCGGTCAATTGCAGACATGGAGCACCGTGTTGGTTCAGAGCCAAGTGTCCTCTTGGTCCAATTGGTGTTTGTAAGTCACAGACCGAGATATGAAATTGACTCAAAGCCTGAGAGTCCTTCGTTAAACAAAATTAAATTGCCTCTTCGCAAATGTCAACAGTGATTTAATGATTTGCTTAGGAACTGCATAGAGATTTTAAATGCTGTTTGTAAAGAAAGTTTATGGGGTATATAATTAATGTTGCATAAGGCTTCATGTAAGTTTAATGTTTCCTGACATTTTTTTAAAATATTAGAATACAACAGAAAAAATTATATACAAAAAGAAAATTACCAAACAATTCTGATGAAAAATAATCTCAGTAACATCAACGAATGTAAATTAGATTAACAAAACGAAGGAAGCAAAAGAATTCTAATTAATACTCAATATATCACAAACAAAAAAAAAATAATAAGCTTCGATAAAAATCTTATCATAAATTAATCTAGATCCTCATAATAAATAAAGGTGGTAAATAAACAAGTAATTTGGTACTCACTGGTGACGGCACTCATAGGATTGAGCATCCCGAACATGGCGGCGGCTTCTAGTCTTTCTTCGTTCCGCTCAAAAAATATTCCTTCTTAAGCTGCGTTGGTTATTTGCGATTAGATTCAGAATCCAAATGAGGTAAATCGTTCTCGTTTTTCGAAGTAAATTCACATACAAGAACAGGAAACTTTTTTCAAAGACTAATTTGAATTTGAAGTAATTTATAGAAGTAAAATATCGAAATGTTTTCTATTTAATGGGTTCTTATTTTCACTTTAAATTGGCTTCCACGAATAATCTTATATCTTAAGTTATTTATAAGTGTGACTATATTACACTTTGTTCAAGAAAGTTCCAAGAAAATGCGAAGCAAAATTCTAGTCAAGAGTTAGAAAAAAGTTTCTAAAAGACAATAGCGGAAAAATAAATCTGAATTTTTATTCACTGCGAAGAAAAACATTTTGAAAAATGGTTATTCTGAACGAATATGAAAGTCTACCTTGCGTAACTTGGAAGCTGGAATATAAAAGTTTCCAAAGTTTCAAATGTTTTCCAGAACCTAGAGACTTTTTGGATTTTTCACAGAATATAAAATTGTTTGAACCATCAATGGGGAAAACATCACTCACAACTAACGTTGCGAAGTTTATCATTCCACATATAGATACGGTCAATTTGTTCAAAAAATATAACTCAGTACTCACTGCAGTGAGTGTCAGAGAGCGCATTTTCTCGTCGACGAAAACTTGAGGTCACGGACAGACGGACAGACGGACGGACAGACAGACGGACATGGCGAGCACAATAGTGCATTTTTTCCATAAATGAGGAAATGCCCTAAAAATGGCACACTTTCTTCAAGTAGCACTAATTATGCGCCCCAGCCATGCCAAATAGGCCAGGATGAATCACACATGGACATTTAAACGCATTCATTTTAGGAGAAAGTCTTACTTATTTATTCGACTGCAAAACGGGAGTATTTACTTAAATTATGAGAATATATCGATCATAGTTACCGTCTAGTTTTTAGCGCATTTTCTCATTTATGGAAAAAATACACTATTGTGGTCGTCATGTCCGTCTGTCTGTCCGCCCGTCTGTCCGTCCGTCCGTGACCTCAAGTTTTCGTCGACGAGAAAATGCGCTCTCTGTCACTCCCTGCAGTGAGTACTGAGTTATATTTTTTCTCTATCCAACCACAATTGAATTTATATATTTCTTCATTGCTAGACACACCCTATACACTACTCTATTGAATCGAAAGAAAGTTACACTACTCTCTCCACACACTGCTCTCTTTTGATTATTAATATGAAAGTGACATAAAAAGAAATAGTCATGGATTCGGGTACAAACTGATGAGTTTTTTATTGAAGATATGGAGTGAGGTCAAATGGTCTGCTGACACTAAATGAATGACCATAAGCTATTCGTTTATGAACTGCCGATGCTAGACGAGTCCCGCATCTACAGAGTCTAATTTTTACCAATAAAGACAGAGAAAATTAAGCTAGAGTGAAGATCTATTGAGAGAATAAAGGATGATACTCTGCTAGCTTATTAGGGTGATGTAAACTACCTTTAGATTGATAAAGTAAATAGGAAGGTTATTCTTCAAATATTTGTTTTAATGTTTCTTCCTAAAATGAATTGGTTCCTATGTAAACAGCGAGTATTCTCGTTATTTAATTTACTATTAAAGGCAGATTCTCATTCATAGCAATATAAAAATATAGTTGCGATATCTTTTAACTTAAATTTCAATAGTTGTTTAAATTGATTCAACGTAGAAGAGCCCTGTTAACAATTCATTAGCTTCTCAGCATCGCAGCAGCACACATGTTCAACTTGCACGAGTTCAAAGCATGTTAAATCAATCCATATAATTCCTGAACTAAATCATAACAACATCTCTGACAAGTGTTCTTGTATTTGAGTTCCTATATGTACACGTTAGAGCGTCGGAGCTTAGTTATCAAAGGTTACAAGCTCTTCTCCAATTAGTCAGTATTTGAGGACCTCCCAACTTCTGGCTTCCCTCTGGACAAAGTTTACCCTTGACGTCCCGTGTTATGCATCTTCTCACAGGCTCTATTGAGTCAACATCTATGAAAATCTTCGCTAGATCATGAACGGCCGCCAACTTAAAACTTTGGAAAGGTCACTGAATCTCTCAAGTTTATTTTTGTCGATGAAGAATATTCCTCGNCTAGAGTAATCAAGTGATAATATCTTCCGCCTAATATATTTCAGTGCGGACCACGAATCGCCCAGATCGGAATTAACAAGCCTGTTATTCTGGCATTGCCAGGACGGAGTCGCCGTTTAATTACTTCTGCTCATGTTAATTAAACTGACGTAGACAGGGAAACGGTGAAGTTAACGCGTGTTCTTTGCCCTAATCTGACCGAGCACCAGGTTCTTGTATCTATGATTTGAGAGATTTAATCGGGAAAACAAATTTATTGAAACATTAATTGAAAAGCGCAATTAAGCCAGGAAGTTTGCCTAAAATTAGTATTGAATTTAATAAAAAATTGAAACATTGCTTTTTGGCTTTGAACTTTGTCGAGTGATTTTTATAACTATATCTTATGCCAAATTTAATCACATGTTGAGAGGCACACATGTTGCTTCTAACCGGAATTCTAAATCATTCCGACATTAAAGATATACGCAGATATCAATTGATTGAACAGAACAGCTTAGAACCATTACCTGCGCTATTTGATTAAAAAAGATCAATGAAGATTCAACTGATTAATTTTCAAAATTTGATTCCGCACAGCAGTATTCAACCATGAAGTATTCTGAAGCTATTGTTTCGATGTACAGACAAGTATTATGCACTCGTATCATTATTAATACGAGTAACATAATATAATAATATTGTAATAATATATTATAACAATGAGGTATCAGATATATCAGTCAATTGTTAAAGGTATCTTTTTTACGCAGACGCTCTCCGTAAGTTGGTTGGCTGAAACTGCGTAGATTTCTGTACAATTATAATTTAGTTCGGTGAATTTTTTTATCATATTTAAGGATAACCTATTTTCCTCATTTCGAGGAAGAACGCGGAAGATGAGTTTGTACCAAAACCACGTGGAAGATAATCAGTTCATAATCAATTAATTGAACAGCCAATAGTTGTGTTGCTATAGTGACCATAATGAATGTTAATTAGATGATTCATGGGAGAATATTATCTAANTACTCACTGCAGTGAGTGTCAGAGAGCGCATTTTCTCGTCGACGAAAACTTGAGGTCACGGACAGACGGACAGACGGACGGACAGACAGACGGACATGGCGAGCACAATAGTGCATTTTTTCCATAAATGAGGAAATGCCCTAAAAATGGCACACTTTCTTCAAGTAGCACTAATTATGCGCCCCAGCCATGCCAAATAGGCCAGGATGAATCACACATGGACATTTAAACGCATTCATTTTAGGAGAAAGTCTTACTTATTTATTCGACTGCAAAACGGGAGTATTTACTTAAATTATGAGAATATATCGATCATAGTTACCGTCTAGTTTTTAGCGCATTTTCTCATTTATGGAAAAAATACACTATTGTGGTCGTCATGTCCGTCTGTCTGTCCGCCCGTCTGTCCGTCCGTCCGTGACCTCAAGTTTTCGTCGACGAGAAAATGCGCTCTCTGTCACTCCCTGCAGTGAGTACTGAGTTATATTTTTTCTCTATCCAACCACAATTGAATTTATATATTTCTTCATTGCTAGACACACCCTATACACTACTCTATTGAATTGAAAGAAAGTGACACTACTCTCTCCGCACACTACTCTCTTTTGATTAATTATATGAAAGTGACATAAAAAGAAATAGTCATGGATACGGGTACAAACTGATGAGTTTTTTATTTAAGATATGGAGTGGGGTCAAATGATCTGCTGACACTAAATGAATGACCATAAGCTATTCGTTTATGAACTGCCGATGCTAGACGAGTCCCGCATCTACAGAGTCTAATTTTTACCAATAAAGACAGAGAAAATTAAGCTAGAGTGAAGATCTATTGAGAGAATAAAGGATGATACTCTGCTAGCTTATTAGGGTGATGTAAACTACCTTTAGATTGATAAAGTAAATAGGAAGGTTATTCTTCAAATATTTGTTTTAATGTTTCTTCCTAAAATGAATTGGTTCCTATGTAAACAGCGAGTATTCTCGTTATTTAATTTACTATTAAAGGCAGATTCTCATTCATAGCAATATAAAAATATAGTTGCGATATCTTTTAACTTAAATTTCAATAGTTGTTTCAATTGATTCAGCGTAGAAGAGCCCTGTTAACAATTCATTAGCTTCTCAGCATCGCAGCAGCACACATGTTCAACTTGCACGAGTTCAAAGCATGTTAAATCAATCCATATAATTCCTGAACTAAATCATAACAACATCTCTGACAAGTGTTCTTGTATTTGAGTTCCTATATGTACACGTTAGAGCGTCGGAGCTTAGTTATCAAAGGTTACAAGCTCTTCTCCAATTAGTCAGTATTTGAGGACCTCCCAACTTCTGGCTTCCCTCTGGACAAAGTTTACCCTTGACGTCCCGTGTTATGCATCTTCTCACAGGCTCTATTGAGTCAACATCTATGAAAATCTTCGCTAGGTCATGAACGGAACGCCAACTTGAAACTTTGGAAAGGTCACTGAATCTCTCAAGTTTATTTTTGTCGATGAAGAATATTCCTCGCTAATAGGTTGTTGGTATTTGAAGTTCCCATTAAAATTAATTTTTCATTATTTTGATGAATGGAATGATGGAACGTGAAAATGTCTCGATGGAACGTGAAAAGTCAAACAGTTGTCTCGAAACCATCGCCCAATTTTTCCGTAACAATTCAGGTTTTGATGATTGCGTTACGGTTCTATCGTTTACCAATGTCTTTTACTTATTCTCCTAATTAAGCTGTCTTATTCTCACCCCAATTATCTAATGCATGGGCTCACATGTTAGTATGCGAGGACTGTTCGTTCAACAAAATGGCGTCGATGCAGCGGCTGCAGTATTGACTTTATCCAGGGGGGCTCCGCGCCAAGGCTGGACTTTTGGAAGGTAGCCAAGACCGTGGCACGGAACGACTCGGTCATACCCTCGCCTTCTTCTTCGCCCGTGGCCTTCCCCTCCTCGTATTCCCTCATTATATCACGAAGGGAAATAAAAAATTTCATGCCCACCAAGCATCTGACGTTGATATAACGTTGATTAAACGTCGTTTCAACAATATCAACTTTTATTCAACCTTGTTTTCAACTTGATTTATATGTAGAAATATTCAATTCTAAAGGCATGGCCAACGGTTTCTGGTTTCGAAGATGCAGTAACATCGAACAATTAAATTGCTTTTTGATGTTTACCTAAGGATGCAATCCTGTCAGAAATGTCACGAGCAATGCGTGAGTGACAAAAAATGTCATTGTAAACACATGAATAATTAACATAGCTTTTGAGGTGAA
This sequence comes from Hyalella azteca, assembly GCF_000764305.2. Taxonomy (NCBI): domain Eukaryota; kingdom Metazoa; phylum Arthropoda; class Malacostraca; order Amphipoda; family Hyalellidae; genus Hyalella; species Hyalella azteca. The sequence goes on along the minus strand of NW_025943067.1, from coordinate 131,061 downwards.
CGTTCAAGGCACAAATTGTCCCGCTTCGCAACGATACAATTATTTTAGTTGTCGCCGAGAGCCTTCAAACGATGATCCTTAATACAATGCAAGTGAAGTATTTTTTTTATTGTAATCGTCTAGACTCGTGGTGTGCGAATCATAATACAAGATTCAACTTTCAATCAGATGATCCGATTCTCATCACCATGTATTGAATATATATCAACTTTAAATGAAAAGAACATTCTGTCGATGCTTCTTCTCATGGAATTAATATACTGTAACTGGTAAGAAATATTTTTCCTTATACTCGTAGTATATCTGCAGAGTTTTCAAACATATACAGAATATTGTCCGAGAGCGTTAAAGTTTAAATTGGAAACACCGGACGAATACCAATGAAGAACTCTTGCTAACAATTCTTGTCGGTTTACCTGTACGAATTAATAAACTAGTGAAGCATTTCTAAAGTACAGCACTATGAACGTTGAAAGCTCATTATACTTTTTGCAGTTTTATTTAATCATCATTCGAGAGATAAAATATAAAAGCAAAGACGTTCAATTTAGGGTATTGCTCGGCACAATGAAACGCGCTCCTGCTAAGCAAGTTTCCTCGACCTCGCTCAAACTTCGGTCATTGGACACAGACAAATGACTCGAGCTGAGACAGGGCCCCGCACAAGGGTATTGTTGAGACGCGCTATTCTTTGCACTTAAGGACATATAAGATGTCGACTGGACGCTTCACAGAGCGGCTCATAAGTTGTGAGTGGCAATGATTCTCGTTCGCAAGTGTGAAGCATTGACTGACCAATTATGATTTCGAATTTTCAATAAAGAATTTTGGGTATCGAAAGAGACAGTACAGCCAATTCGCTGCAAAGTACGAGTGATTTCAAGAACAATCAATCCATTGATATGTTATTTAATTATTCATAAACGTATTGCAAACGAAAATTTTGTATTTCGATGCAGATTATTTCATGCAGAGAATAAATAGACAACAAATTAATTTAACGTTAAATGTTAAATTACAAGTTCTTGCTTGTCTCAGGACTCTCGCCGCAATTCCATGGAAGAATCTGATCGAAAATTAAATCAGCATCCGTCTGCTTGAACCTTAACGCTCATATTGAAGTGATTTCAGTTTCCGATATTAGATGCGCATTCCTCGAGGCTGCTATTCCAGTCAACGCTAATGATAACGTCAGTCAAGATGTTCAGCTTTACTTCAGAAGGAAGTCGCTGCTCATTTTTGACTTCTATGTTCCAAATGAAGAAAGTTGCATAATTAACTTGTGTTTACAACGAACCAATATAGAGCAAATTAAAACCAACGTAAAGGCTAATGATCACATTACTTAATGGAAGTTGAAACATGGTTATGAAATACAAATTCATTCATACACACCCGACAAGTTAGAACTCCAGAAAAAGCAAAAGATGAAATTTTACAAATTTTATACATTCTGCACGTAGCACTGAAACGCCTATTTGCCGGTCCAAATAGGGTAAGAATGACCCAGACAGAGGCATCGGTATTCGGACAAAATCTCATTCATTCTTCTCAATAAGATTGTATGTTGCCAGAGAATTTCAATTCCGCATTGAAACTGCTCGAAAATTTTGAGAAATTATTTTACTTCATAAATTGCTGAAAATTTGCTCAAAAGCTGCGGTAAATAAAGCGGTTTTGGTAGCTTTCTCCAAGACGCTGTTCGGTATTTTTAGACCCACTTCATTTTCGCCCCGGCAACGGCGAAGAAACAAAGCGTCTGTTTTCAAGACTCCAGCGAATTTGGGGCGTTGCGCGGGACGATCTAGCGAACCTTTAAGTGCATCGTAAAGTGAAATTGCGAGAGGCTTCCCCAGACCAGCGCTCATCGAAAAATGCCCACACAACAAAATACGATGGCGGTGCTGGCTCACGTTCATGTTTGATATGTCGGTATTTGAAATATGTTACTGAGACCAGGGGAAGTTGGAAAGCGAAAATTGAGTAGTCGTTCAAACATTGTTAATTGTGATACGAAAGTTAGCAGGAATATTTACGACTTTAAATTGAATTACTTGGCTAGCTCGTTCGAAATATAAAAAAATTTGAATGATGTATGATTAACAATTTTGTGTTTATGTTAATATCTTCGAATCTTTAAAAGGGTTAGTGTAAAATTCACGTTTTTTTATATTCACTCGCCGGTATTTATATCTGTTGTATGAAAAAATTCATGCGTCGCAGATTCTCTGCCTCCACTGTCATGTGGCACCTTATTCAAATAAAATTAAATCAATCATACACTATGTCATACATTGTTAGTATGTGGTTGTTTCTTTGCATTAAATTCATTATTACAACACTTCTCTTTAACTTCACATCTTGCTTGTTTGTTTAAAAATTCTGTCTGCTACATCTTAGTATAAACATCTACATCTACACATCTTATAATCGATATTTAACACACTTCTACCACTCCAATCAATCTGAAATTTTGCACGCTTGTGTAAAGTTGGAGACAATGACTGAATGAAATGACAAAATAAATAATTTTAAAGATAAAAAATGTTGTTTTTTCAATATTGAAAAAATAATTTTGTCAGCTACAAATCTTATAACTGAAATTTGACAAACTTTTACCTGTCCAATTGATCTGAAATTTTGCACACTTGTGTGAAGTCTGAGGCAATGCATGAATCAATTGACGAAATAAATAGCACTATTTCCTTTTGGATATTCTCAGGCTCAAAAACTACTGAATTTTACGGCGTCAGATTATTTAAAAATATTGTTAATCAAATATGGACTCGCAGCATAGATTGATTGGCAGGGGCAAAGCACTAAAATCAGGGCAAGGCACTAAAATCATATCCTTGCTATAACTGAGAAGACATAAAGTTTATTCGCCTTATAAACCTGGCTATAAAAGCCTTGTTGAATTATCCAGCAGCTATCATCGAAAAACTCTGGCTTGGATTGACGGCTCGAATACCGGAACAATCTTGTGACGCTTTCCTATAAGACAGAGAGATATTGCATACTCTTCAGATAATTTAATCGAGTTTTCGTATTAGTCATAAACCTTAAATTTTTATGTGCAGTGTCTTACATTTTTGAGTGTTAATTTAACTTCGCCCTGCCAATGAAAATTCCATCCTATTTCAGTCGCGATACAATGATATAAAACAACTTATGTTCGAATTTAACAAGTTGTCAGGACACTTGGAAATTATTTAAAAACTTTCACCGAAGTTCTAAATATTTATAGTTGCGATATCCACGCCGGAATATTAAGACTGTCATTAACTTTCTTTACAGAGTCGTTCATGCACTGACTTCATTATGTTAATTGAAAAAAAAGAAATAATTGTAACCCTAAATTAGGTGATTAATGATGCTCGGTGTGTCAAGGCTTGCATCGTTCATGATGACCAGAAAAATACAACAAAATTCATATATGTCATGCAGCATAATCGAGGGCGGCATAGATATTTGACTAAGTTTCGACGTTTAAATTGGCATTTAAAATAATTATTTAGTATCTTAAAGATGTTTGAAATTCCGCATTTTTTAGACGGCAAGCCAAAGTCGATAAAACGATGTTATACTGCAGAGCGTAAATTTAAGGCAACGCAGAACTCGAAAATCTGTCGTCAGTTTGATATTCTTGGATGGTTATATTTTTTCTTTTAAATTCACCTTTGATCCGTTATCGGATATTTTAATGGCGAAAAATATCCCCGTAAACATGCTCGAGTGATTCAAATTTGTGGATGATTTGCCGTTTTTATTTTCCCGCACTTGTATCCTTTCCCCCATTTTTTCCCGATAGTGCAAAGGCTTCCACTTTCTTGGGGAGTTATTTTCAAAAGAAAAGTTTGCTGAGCTTAATTTCCGGCTGAGCCGCAGCCGAGTCCAGAAAGAACGAACACGTCTTGCGTAAATATGATACGCACCCCAGGGGCGCAACTGCAATTTGTGGAGGCGAGCGGAACGTCAAACGCGAAAGAATGTTTCGAAGGTCCACAATTGTGACAAAACACCACTTAATAACAGGACGCAATGTTTGGGAAACAAAAAATGACCGATGGTTTAAATGCATCACTGCTTGTATATGGAAGAATTAAACAATCGACATATGACTATATTTTCCATTTNTCACGCTTTTGACTTGAATTTCGCTTATACAAATTTACTTTCACAAATATGCATTTAATTTCGCTTATACAAATTTACTTTCACAAATATGCATTTAATTTCACGAATACAAATTTAATTTCACAAATATGCATTAAAATTTCACGAATGCGAATGTAATTTCACAAATACGAATTTGATTTAACTTATAAGAATTTAATTTAATTGCTACGAATTTAATTTCGCGAATACAAATTTAATTTAACTAATACGAATTTAATTTCACGCTGGAAAACTGGAGAGCTGGAGATTTTCTACTCATACCCAGGTTCCGAGAAACCCTAGAGTAATCAAATGATAATATCTTCCGCCTAATATATTTCAATGCGGACCACGAATCGCCCAGGTCGGAATTAACAAGCCTGTTATTCTGGCATTGCCACGACGGAGTCGCCGTTTAATTACTTCTGCTCATGTTAATTAAACTGACGAAGACAAGGAAACAGTGAAGTTGACGCGTGTTTTTTGCCCTAATCTGACCAAGCACCAGGTTCCTGTGGCTATGATTTGAGAGATTTAATCGAGAAAACAAATTTATTGAAATATTAATTGACGAGCGCGATAAACCAGGAAGTTCGCTTAAAATTATTCTCGAGTGTAATGAAAAAATTGAAACATTGCTTTTTTTTGCCTAGAACTTTCTCAATTGATTGTCTTACTAGGTCTTTTGATAAAGTGAGTGAAAAATTATGAAGATTTTGTAGCCAACAAATTTAATCACATGTTGAAAGGCGCACATATGTTGTTTCTAACCGCGGAGTTCTAAAGCATTTCGACATTAAATATATATAGAGCTATCAACTGATTAAATAGAATAGCTTTGCACAAATACTTGCGCTACTTTGTTAAAAAATGAAGATTCAGTCGATTAATTATCAAAATATTATGCAGTTCTTGGGCAAAAATATACAATAATAATATACAAATATAATAATATTTGTAATAATAAACATAATAATAATTATTATATAATATAATAATAATGATAGTAATATTATTATTATTATTATTAATATAAAAAAGTAATAGTAATGCATTTAATTCAATACATCACGACGAATTTTAACTGTATAACTATGTAAGCTTAAAACGTTGTAAAAGCCCTTATTATTAACGTTTCCTTTTCCTATCCACTTCTTTTGTACTTTAATAAAATTTAACGACCAAAATGAACTTGTTTTCTATGTGTGTATAAGGTTAAAAAATATTAGTTCATTTATAAACTTACATTTTTTACGCAGACGCTACCAGTAATTTGGTTGGCTGATACTGCGTAGATTTCTGTACAATTATAATTTAGTTCGGTGAATTTTTTTATCATATTTAAGGATAACCTATTTTCCTCATTTCGAGGAAGAACGCGGAAGATGAGTTTGTACCAAAACCACGTGGAAGATAATCAGTTCATAATCAATTAATTGAACAGCCAATAGTTGTGTTGCTATAGTGACCATAATGAATGTTAATTAGATGATTCATGGGAGAATATTATCTAAAAACTAGTAAAGGCTCAATAGCAACTGCAGTAACTGGATGAATACAATCGCACAACAATTTATTTTTAACGAAAATTTATTCCCCTGGAAAACTCTTGCGTTATGTAGCTTCAACGGGGAACTATTTTTCAATAAACAATAAAACAGCGAAGACTCCTAACATAGTAAACCACAAATCATAACTTTTAAAAACAAAATAGAAAACCAACTCTAGCAGAACACGGTGCAAATCCATCACCCGGAAGATTCCGATTATTTTTGCCGGAAAGGAGAGAGGGCGTTTCTTAATAAAAATTCCATCGGGTAGGAAAAGGTCGGTCGTATTTTAGCGCGGGTGTTTGCCGAGTGCGGTCACGTAGAGGCACGAGGCGGCTATTGGGTAGAACGGAGGTCATGCTAATTCTTGGTCGTACTTTGAACCGCGGCTGGAAAAATTATTTTCGGGTAGTGCAATCAGCGCTATATCTTTGACTGATATACATATATTGAAATAGCTTAATATTTTTGTATGCGATGAAAATATAAATAATTGAAAGGAAATTGCTAGATACTCTTTTAACTTGTCATTCATTGCATGTTGCCATGACACCTGAAAAAAAATTGTGACAAGTTGTCTTGCATGCGAAACCAGTTACTTTGAAGCTTTATAAATTTATTTAAGATTCGTACCGCTCTGACAATAACTTTCGACCACTGATTCCTGGAAGCAATTCATATCTTTTGCATGTGCCCTCTAAAAATTCACAGAATTGATAATTTCAACTTTAGTGGAAAACCAACTGTAGTCCTTTTAGGACTTCATGAGGTCATAACTGAAGTAAGTAAAAATTATTTCAACTCAATAACGTTGACAAAAGTGCAGCCGCAACGACACTAAAACTTAATGAAAGCACAATGTTATGTTCACAAGGTTAAGACTGCTTACAACCGTAAAAATGCAAATAAAAAACAAGCAAGTGTGGAATATAACGCAGTAACGGCATTCTAGACGACCGAGCAAGTCGTAATGTTAATGTTAAGCGGGAGACTCAAATAAATTCAGCAGCAGCTCTGGCATGTGTGCACTGAGCCTTTTTAATAAGCCATGGATCAATTCATAATTAGGATGAATGCGTGTTTCAGAATTCATACTATTCTCTACTTGAGGACGACAAATGGCTTTTCACAATTTAATTCCATTCTGGGTCCACTTTTGGTCAGTAAAATTAGCAATAACGTCATTCACACAACTTCAGTACAACCCATGAACAACAACTCGTGTAACAACGCTGCGTGTGCCTTAGTTTCAAACACCCGTCATTCGAAGTCATTCTTCACTGAAGTAGATATTTAGAAATGTGACGGCCCAAAATCTCAAAAGGACCTTCATTTTTTGGCATCAACACATTAGAGCCGAAATATGGGAAACTCAGGTTTGATGCAAAAATATTCTTCTGGTAATTGCGCTTGACCATATTTGGTCGTGAACCGAATTACTTCAACATTTTAGGGTGTCTTTCTGACATTTTTAACCTTAGAAAAAGTACAATACAACTGAAATAAACTAAGAAGACAAGTTGTCAACATTCCTTGATCAAAAGACCTTACGTGCAGTTGATTCACTGGAAAAAGAATATGTTTTGACCAGCAGCTATTTTTTTGGTTTAGATCGACCACCGGAGCCGCTGCCTGCAAGGCATGGCAAGATGCCGCAGCGTCATCATGAGATGAAATGCAATTTGTTACAGGATGAGGCACTACGGAAATAACTTTCTTCCGAGTTGACGTCGTCTATGGACCTGTACGAGCCCAGCTCCGGAATATTCAAGGGAAAATATCCCGTTTTACCGTGAATGAAATTTATAAAAATTGCATAGAAGAAACTCCATTATCTCTCAACTGTTTTTAAAAATGGCATCTTCGACAGGGGCGAAACGAGCCTGAAGTAATTGAATCTACTCATAACACAGAGAAAAATCTCATATTAAAAAGTCTTAGGAACATGTAGTCACATCTTAATTAACTAGAAAAATTGTATAGTTTTTTGAAGGAATTCTAAGTTCATTCAGTGTCACGGAATATTTCGAAAATGTCCAAAAACATGAACAAAATGGCAGAGTAAATCGCCAAGCGACGGTGATGCATCGTAATAGATGTCATTCGTGGTAAGATGGCACCTTAAAAATATGATAACGTCTGAAAAGTTTTCATTAAACGAAAATATATGCCTCATATTGCTGCTCGGTGTCTAAGATTTCGGAAGCCAGACTGGGAAGCAGGTGCCATAAATACAAGTCTGGGATGAATGATGCCTCTATGCGTGCGCATATTAGAGGTCATTAAAGGCGGCTTGAAGCAGCTCTAGAAGGTGGGATTACGACCGTCATTCACTATAGAAGCGTTGAATTGGATCCTCTCTGGAGATGCACCAGGCATTGGGACTCTAATGGTGCATTCAGCCTGCCCAACGTGTTGGTTTACAATCCCTTAGCAGAGTATAGGCTCGTTCGAAAAGAAATGGAAATTTCTTTCAGAAGGAACATTAAAATTGTGCGCGTGACAATGAAAAGTTTACTTTTTTATTCTTTTTTCAAAAATTTCTTAGAATGAATTCATTATATTCTATGAAGTAATCCGTCTGTAATTTGTGAACAAAAATTTTAGGTCTGAATCTTAATCGTAAAGTGTTTCCACACTCCAGTACTCATAACTTTATAAATCTCAAATGTGTTCCAAGCATCTCACGTGCTAGCAATATTTTATTTCAAAATAAAAAGAAAACTTGTTTCAAGATTTATAATGCAACCGTACCTGTCTTCAACACCGCATTGCTGTGCCGGCCCCATGTTTTATCTAATCGCTCCTAAAAATTCTGTCCCAGTTTTCGCCAGTAATTCAGCAGAAATAGTTCCTTGAAAAGGCAGTCACTTCTCGACAGCGTCGTAAAAGTAAATTATAGTCATGCAGAAGAGCCAGTCTTGCCTGTGTTTATAAGAACAACTTGGTCGAGTCAAACTGCAGTAGTTTAAATAATCTAGCATATTAGGTTTCTGAGACCTGACTGCTCCTTAACAACTTCAAGATGCCCTTATTTGAGTGTAGTGTCTGCCTAAATACATACTTGACAAGGAGATTGCATTATACATTACACACCTTGAAGACTATGAAAAATTAGAAAATCTTCTCTTCCTGGAAATTTTTTTTTTCATTGTAAAAACGCTGACTAGCGTTTTTCATTCACGGTTTTACAAACACGCTCCATTTAACTACTGTAGAGCAGCACGGCTTTCAAACGACAACTACGGTATCTACAGTCTCAGTTAAATCACCTAAAATCTGTAGTTCATATAAACAATTTTTTTCTGGTTTTAATAATAACTAAGTCTAGTGACTCTGTATTCTTTTCATCTAACTGATAAGTAACATTTTTACAGAAAAGCACATGAAGGCTCTTTTTCTCTCTATTTTATTTGGGTTTAAGAACCGGATTACCATTTTCCCATTGACCTTAACGGGGCGAAATGGGGCACAAGACCCCGGGTTTTAGTGGTCGTATAGGAGTTTCATGTTGCGTGTAGCTCCAGCCTGGGAGGCTATGAGGTCGATAACGTCACCGTCCGTCTATGGAAACAAAGCAACTTTTTCTAAGCCCCCCTTCCTAATTGCGGATAATGGAGCTGTGATGGACGTATGGCATAAAAAAAGAGGCAAATGGCACTGAATATTGAGAATAATGATGGCAGCGCATGATACGGGTGGATGATACATGTCTGAATGAATAATTTGTCCTCGGCCCCAATGACAATGAACTTTTTTCAACTTTAAATTTCCGCGTGTATATATGATGATTTCTATCCATATGGCTCCATTATACATAGTTAAATGTAAATTAAAGAAAATTATAAATGCTATTTATTAATTGCCCTCAGCACTTCATATTTCCACTGGGAATCTCAAAATACCATTCAAGAATCCACCAAAATATTATTCAAGCAAATATACTGTACGCACGCTAATAAGCTAGATATTCACTGTAAACTTCAATACTGATCAAGATGGTGAATAATTATTAATGCCATGTAATCCCGGGCGAAAGCAACTGGCAAAATACAGTTGTTTTCACACGCATACTAATTTAATTTTCAATCCCCTCACTAACATGCTTCCTTCATCAACAGACGCAACCTCGCGTTGCATCCGACGTCCCCCAACATGCTGTACATTTTTAAAAAGGTGTCCCCTAAAAAAAGTGCAAATTCCTGGAGGGGATCGGTGGCAAAAATATAATGTAACGGACGCTGCAGGCGAACCCCATCACGCGGCTCGTTACGAGAATTACGGGACCCTGATTGCCCAATCACACCACCATTTTGCGACGACCGTCTCTCAACTCTTGATAACATTTTACTTCAGAATTACAGAGCACTATGAAATTTTAGGTGGAATATGTGCGGCCTACCGTCGAATTTATAGTGGCCTTCGAAAACCAAACCATGATGGGTAACAGTGTTTAGTTTGCTCATGTGATAGAGCCACTGGGCAGATCAACGTGGTTCAAACAGCGTCTTGTGTTGGATGCCGCGGGTGCGAAACGCCGTTTAGTCTGTCGTATATATACATACATATACTGTATGTATCTATGCGATCTCAAATCGTCCGTGGCGTGGTCCACTTCCTTTGAGCTTCTGCAGTAGTCGAATGCATGTTATTCATTTTATATAGTACCGAAAATGTATTTAATTTACATTTCATTGAACAGCAATCATGACATTTATTTCAACAGTAGCTTTCGCTGATCACTAGCCGCTCTGAACTCTCCAACCATACTATTTTTTAAATTGGTTTTCCACCGACTTAGTTTCATCATATTTTCTGTTGAAATCGTTACCCGAATAAACGAAATAATATATAGATTTTCCAAAGACTAAAAAAGTTATTAGAATAATAAAAATTATTTGCCTTCCCAGCAATGAAAGATCTACTTAAGTGTGGAGTTGTCTGGTCGGTAGACAGGATGTTGACCCCTAGTGGGCACTTTTCTACGACTTCTAAAATCAATATGGCGGGGAGCATAGAATATCTCTTGAATCTTTTGCCTCCATGCATTCAGAGCTCGCTTTCCATGCCGCATTATTCTCAAAATTCAATTAAATATATTCATACAAGACAATATTTGTTAATTTATTTTAATTTTTCCAAGTCAATTATATAACATTTATGAATTGTCTCCAACAACGTCTATCTAACTGAACGACATCTCGGCGTGTAGGGCATACCGAATGAGAAGAAAAATACACTCGTCGATAAAAAGCAAAATTTGCTCGTTTACACATCAGTTCTTCTGACAATCTCAGGTCCTCATTACAGTTGAGAGCAAACAAATATGTTGTCATTTTCGCCGGCGGCGACTTATCAACTCCAGGGAACGACGAGCATATTTACTGGAGTCACGGGCACGATAAACTACAACACATCTTGGCTGCTCGCAGGTTTCTTGAACCATACAATTTGTGTTTAATAAGAACAGGATTAAAGTCTAGCAGAATATCTAAATTGAGTTGACCTATTAAATATAGTTGTGTTGACATTATGAAAATAGAAATTATGAAAAAAAAAACAAATAAAAACATTTAAATGAAAAGAAATACTGTAAATGAAAGTAATTCTGTAAATATTATGAAAAGCATTCTTCGATTAAATCTTCCGTACTAATTTGTATTTACCGAATATTATAAACCGCGAGAATAATACAGTGTTTAGTAAAATACTCATCATAATCCAAATAATCCGCAAATAATGATAAAGAATATCCCTTCCTAATTTCAATCGAGGCGGAAATCAAAAGCTCATCCGCAACTGCGAGGATGAGATTGCCGTGGCAATACAGCAACATAGCATCACAAACAACACAGAACAATCGAAACATTCTTGGAATTGGTCTTGCAGCAAGAGCTACCGCGGAGCTTACAAATGCTTCCTTCGGGAGCGCTATATTTCCCCGACGAAGAATTCCTGCGATCCTTTTTGTGTTGCAATTTTTAGATCTCGAAATTTTCACATGAATGTTTTTCTTAGGAGTTTTCTCTACAGTTTTCTTTAAGCATAGTCTTATTGAATTTTGGTAAGGGTTTTTAAAAAAATCTAGCGGACAACTCTAGTTTCGGTTTAAAGGGCAATATTGTATGGTACATTAATAATTATCGATTCATATTCATTTTACGAAGACTCAGTGCGAATTATTATCGTCGATAAAATTAACCCAACACAATATACCAACTTACAATGATGATGCAATATTTCAAAAATTATTTATTTTTTTACGTCCTAAATTTTTTCAGACAAAATCTTTCTAAGTCAGTATGCCTGAAATTCATTTTCAAGTCAAGTTTCTGAAATCAGAGTTTCATTTTTTGCAGTTTAATTTTTTGCAGTTTAATTTTTTCAGTTTCAAGTTTCATTTTTTGTCAAGTTTCTGAAATGAGAAGCTAATTGAACAACCATAGGTTAGTTGCCGCCAATTTTATCAACATTTTTCATCGTAGTTTTTTAAACTCAATGAAAATCTAATTTTCTTGTTTTCACTTGCGAGAAAGTTAAGTCCACAGACAAATTATTTTCAAGGAGAAATTCCTGGTATAGCGAATGCCAATATAAGCAATTCCGTTCGTCAAATAAACTTGGCTCATCTAATAGTCAATAATGTCAACAGATTTGCTTGGGAACCTGATCGAAAATACGAATTCAGGAATATAATGTATAAATGGAACGACGGTTTGAGGCATTTTCCTGTTGAAGATAATGGAATTTAGACCCATCGTAAACGAAGCCTAGTACATTTGATGTAAATATTTCACGGTACATATTTACTTTCGTTTTCTAGCTTCAGAAGAAGAATTACAGCAACTGATTCGACTTTTATAGTTAATTTTTATCGAAGTTTTCTGTCATGCTAATACCCCGACAGAAATTACACTACTGCGACTTTTCCCGATTGTGATAATTAATGATTTATCGTTTATGTTTCATAAGGACTTCCAGAAACGAAATTTTTGTGAACAGCTAAAAACATTGCAATGATCGTTGTGCCAATTAATTTTTAGACATCTTCACCAAATAACGATTAATTTTCCATTTAAACATTCAATCAACACATTTCTTTTATTGTTGATAATTCCACATTGGATATTGTTTTAAATTTTCTGACAACTAAATTATTTGTCGAACTTTACGCCTTTTTTAATCCCGACATTTCAGCTTGCAGGCTTCCTACAGTATTAATAAAACCTCAGTCATATTTTACGTCGAACATCGCACTCCTAACCTCGGCTTGGTAAGCGCGATGCTTACATGCCAGAAATAACATTAAGCTACGCGTTAAAATATTTGCGTTGGTTTTGCAGGATTTTCCGTCCATTATTTGATGGAAAGAGTAAATCCTGAATGCGCTCGGCAGCTTCAATTTAAAAACCCGCTAGGGGAGCGCGAGTCATTAGGGTGGTCCTCAAAAAACTTTTTTTCTTGAAAATGAGTTCCTACCTCAAAAATGGGTTCCTTCAGAGGCCTAAATAATATTCCTAAAATATTTTTCAAATCAGTTAATATTTAGAGGTCGCTCAATGGTGTCAAAGTTTTACCCTTATGGCTCAGGGTCATTGGGTCCGTAGAGTGAACAAAGAAACGGGCCTAAACATTGGCGTTGTTCACAGTGGGTCTAAAATTCGAATATAGTTTTCCCATGCTCCTACATCACGCTCTGATTTCTTTATTGAGAGTTCTTAATGTGTAGAAATTTCGAAACTTCCACAAAACTCCAGAAACTCCCACTGGGGCTGAAACCATCAACAGCATGCCCGATATTCCTCCCATGACCGCCTGGAATGTTGCGCCGACGATAAGTTCATGGATGTTCCCGGTGTTTGAGGCCGTTCTATCAAAAAACCGCCAGCACACGATCCTCAATCCCCAACTCCATCAGAAGCGCGACGACGGCATTGCTCCGCACCCTCCCCGTACCGTTGGCGAGCTTGGGAACACCAAGGAATTGTACGGCTCCTTTCCCGCTGACAAGGACAGGTAGACGGTCCACGTGCTTCTTGTTCGTTAGGTCCTGCATTAGCTTTTCTTCCCAATGCACCACCACCGTCTCGCTCATCTTCAAATCCGCCTTAAGCTGTGAGGCGTATATGGCTCAGTGCTTTTGTCGATATCGGCAAATTATTGAGGAGCAGTTGATTGTTAGCATCTTCCGGCTCGTGGCCGAAGTCTCGAGCTGCTTTTGTAAGAAGAAACACAGCTCCTCTATCGCTCACCTTGGTTTGGTCAAGGGAACCTGCCAAGCCTGGCATAATCACGTTCTTTGCCCTCATCGGTGGACTAACGCTTGTCCCTACAACTCTGTTCTTGTTTCACATGGAATTCCTCTTTCTCATCCGCTTTAGCGCTGCATGGCGCGGAAGACGAGTCGCCTGGGTCCATGGCAGTAGAAGCCAATGTTGACGGCTGCTGTGCCTAATGACAGCAGTCATCATGCCCTTGCCACCGTTTTCAGTTCCACTAGCTGCCAAGCCTGGCATAATCACGTTCTTCGCCCTCATCGGTGGACTAACGCTTGTCCCTACAACTCTCTGTTCTTGTTGCACATGGAATTCCTCTTTCTCCTCCGCTTTAGCGCTGCATGACGCGGAAGACGAGTTGCCTGGGTCCATGGCAGTAGAAGCCGATGTTGACGGCTGCTGTGCCTAATGAAAACGGTCATCATGCCCTTGCCACCGTTTTCAGTTCCGCTCTTCTTTACGGGCAAGTTCGGCATCAATACCTCCCATGTACCCCGGGCGGCCAGGCTGCCGGTGCGCGACAAGGAAGGCAATGTATTCCTCAATCTTCATGATCGAGGGTGCATCCTTGTGGGCCACGTCAAAGACCTTCTCCAGTTCCTCCTTGAAGACGGACTCCCTCTTGGTATGGGCCTTGGATTCCCTTATGACGCTTATTCTTGACTTGCTGGTATTATTGCTTGATCTTTTCCAGCTTTGTTAAAATGTTATCGGGACGCATCGTTGGAATCCTTGCATGTTCCCAGAACTGGAGGACTTCTAAGATGACATCCTTGAAGGCGTCATCGTAAGTAGCGCCATTGCTATGATGGAAGTGGACAACAGCTAGCACTTCCTAGCACGAAGGAAGCTTTGCTCCCGTCAACGTGGGAGAAGGAGACGCTGAATATCCCTCCTTCGCACGTGTGACAGTCGCCATTGCCTATCTCAACCTTCAACAATCCGTGGATGAACACGACTGACTTACGGTCAGAGGTACACACTGCACAATGCCCTCTGAAATGGAATCAAGTCATTCAGGGTGGGATTGACAAAAAATTACTGTTCAAGCATGTTCAGACCCGTTTATTTGTTCACTCTACGTACCCTATGACCCTGAGCCATAGGGGTGAAACTTTGACACCATTGAGCGACCTCTAAATATTAACCGATTTGAAAAATATTTTGAGGATATTATTTAGGCATCTAGATGAACCCTTTTTTGAGGTAGGAACTCATTTTCAAAGAGAAAAGTTTTTTGAGGACCACCCTAGCGAGTCATTAAACTGAACGAGCCCCACAAGTCCTCATTAAAAGGGGAATTTGAATAACTGAGTTGGCTTCAAGAGTATAATCATGCATTTTAATGAAGCAAAATTAATCTTTTCACTTTACGGTTGCATTTAATGGATCTTCAATAAAAAATAAAAAAAAACAGGTTTAAAATAACTACCAAACCATCAAACTTTGAATAATAAAACACTAAATATTCCATTCGAAATGCTGACGTACTGTTAGAGTGCGCTTATTCTTTAACAAAAAGCAAAGCAAAGAAATTACAAGGTGTACTCGCAAAGGTTATCATGCAGAAACCCTAGGCGACCGAGTCTCATGTATTGCCAATGGATATCGACCGATGCTTATTAATATGGCATGTAGGGCTGGTGTCGACACGGATGAGCAAGAATGCTTATGACGTGCTGCCGCTGGACCGCATTCATAACAATATTCCGAAAATATCTGCACAGCATTGTCGCAAATAATGACTGGAAATGGCTCAATGAGAGATGCACTTCCAAGGACTTCCAAATAAAATTACGAATGTTGTTTTAAAACAGGAAACATAGTCGTATTTCATGCAATGAGAAAGTATTTTGGTGTTGTATACATGATTCTTGAAGATTCATAGTAGTTTCCTAGAAGACAATATCGTGGACTCAAAGTGGCTCAAGCCAAACTGTTTGCTGTTACCTATACGATGTAAGGGATAGTAACTTTAAAGTAATATTGTAAATTGTTTATTTGTCGAAATATTAAATTGTCATTTTAGTTTAGAATGAACCGGAGGAAAGGTGCGGAATGTTAGGGTGAAATCGTTATTGTGCTGTGGAAAGCCGGAGCGGAGGAAAGCCTCAACCTCGAGCCTAGAGATTCAACCTCAAGCCTGAAGTTTGACTTGGAGCACCTAAGTGTTAACGTACAAGTGTTTAATAGGCAACAGAGGCAATAGTAGCGGTTCATTGATAATTTGTTTGTGCATTAAAAACTACAGTGTAATAAAGTGTTTCAAAGATGTACCAGTGATTGAACCCTATACGATCATGTAGGCAAGTTGGTGAGTTTGGAAGCCCCAACATAAATGGTGCCGTGACTGTGTACAGTGACCTGTGTAAAGAAATAGTGATTTAAAAATTTGTAAAGTCTTGGTGCTAAGTTTGAATTTTTTTGGTGTATGTGTCAGTTTGTGCTTTCCATTGACAACTGAACGGAGGCTTTCCTTTTGCCCGGCTTCACGACCTAATCCGGAGGTTTCACGTCCTGCCCTCTGACTATTTTCTCCTATGTGCGAGTTTGGAATGGAAGGTGCAAGTGCCTTACCATCAACTGCTAGGGAGTGTGGCGGCGATGAGCTGAGTCAAGAGGAGGAGGAGAAATTTATTGAAGAAAACTTAAGGTATATGGGCAAGTTTTTGGAGAACGTGAAAAATGTGGAGCATCGACTGCCAATGGCATCGAAAGCACGGTTACATGATTTTCGCAGCACTTGGTCTCCTTTTTTGAGCTCAGGATTGAAAACTAGCCCAACGGCGATACAGAATGCAGCAAGTGGGGTAGCAGAACAGGCTTTGAGTGAACGGAGCGGGGCTGTGCCGAAGAGACGTGCTGGCGATTTCACTAAGCTTCGGCAGAAGAACAGCTCCAGGGTGGAATATGAGGAGAGCGTTGCCAGTGACGAAGCCAGTTGCTCGGCGAGCAACAGTGAGGACGTCAATGAGAACAGCAGTTTGTCGGAAGAAGAGATCTTTAGTCAGAGAAAAAGAAAAGAAAAGAGAAAGAGAGATCGGGCATTACCCCAGCAAGGCATGTTCGGTGAATGGTTGAGTGTGCTTGCCCGATTGGATAGCCGCAAAGTACCACCGATAGAGAAGTTTGACACAGATTCAGGACAACATTTTAAGGCGTACCTGCGACGCTTCGAAACTTATTGTGAGAACAACTTCCGAGGTGACCGAGATATGTGGATTGGCCAGCTCGAAACGAATTTGAAGGGAGAGATGCTTGAAGCATTCAAGTCAATGAGAGAGGTGGATGACTCATACAACGATATAAAGAGGAAATTATGTGATTGGTTTGAAGATATGAAGGAGATACGCCAAGAGAAGAATCAGAAGAACTTTTATAAGGCTCGTTGTCTAATGGAGGAACCAATGCATCTTTTTTGTAGCCGTCTGGAGCGCTTGTACCGGCTCGCTTACCCGCGACGCAAGGTCAACCAAAGCAAGACGCTGATTGATAAATATACAAACTGTGTCCCAACAAACTTCAAGAAGGTTTTAAAGTCGCTCAAAATGAATCACAGCATGAAGGGAGAAAGTCTCAAGTGGGAGGTCATCAAGCAGTGTGCTCGACATTTTGATGTGGAAAATGCCAAAGAAATGAGAAACAACGAAGAAATACCACAGATGAGGGTCAACTTGAACCAGACGAAGATGAGTGATGCGTGTGTCCAGGTCTCGGAGTTATTTTCAAAAGAATGGACATCAACAGCACCTCACAACGCCGGGTCATCACAGTCGCGTCAGTTTCGGAGTTACAGGGGACCGGGCCCACAAGATAGAAATACACGCAGACTTCAGACTGGTTTGCCTGCTGCTCCACAACGTGGCGACGCATCGTGCCGACATTGCGGTCGCATGGGACACTTTGCTCGCGAATGTAGAAAGTTGAGAAAGGAATGCTTCATCTGTGGGTCGGCGAATCATTATGTTCGGCAATGTCCATTATACAGACCTCGTGGAGCTACTAGCGAGAATGAGCGAAGAACATCGTCACAACCACCACAAGACCGCCGTCCAGGAAACTACGCTACTTCGAACCGAAGAGCCAGTGACAACTCAGGACCAGCACGACCAGGGTTAAACTCCATGGCTCCCGCTCAAGTGAGGTAAAGCTGGAGCGACAAAGCAAACCATCCTCGGACCAAGACAACCTCCAGCTACGTAACAGATTTTCGGGACTTGTGGATGAAGTAGATAAAGACGATGATGACATCAGCGCTAACAGCTGTAACAACACAGATAAGCATCGCAACGCCAACGTTGATGAAGTGCAGAACTAGTGCCTGCTAGTGAGATCACGAACCTGAGGTGCAACCGTCAGCAGTGCGAGCCGGTGCCGGCTGTTGAGCAACCTGGGGGGACGCACGTGATTGCTCCTCCTGTGTCTGACTTACCTGTGGAGGGTACGAGCGCGCCACAATGTTCAGGCGAGTCGCAGAATTTTCAGGTGAACATTTCGTGTCTTGAGCCAGCTGGTCTCATGTGCATGCCTCTTGAAATTGGTTCGTCCAATGTTAATGCTCTAATTGATAGTGGAGCGGGTAAAAGTTTGTGTAAGATTAAGGTTTTGGTTGATAATGGCATTAATTTGTTAGATCGGGAAGCTGCAGTAATTAAGGGCTTGGGTGAAACTCAGACATACGCACTAGGTCACGCTAAGTTGCCAGTGAACTTCTTTGGGGTAGTAATTGAAGTGCCTGTAATAGTGTTAGCTGATGTAGTTATTCAATACGATGTAATTTTGGGTTATTCGTTTTTGCATGCTGAGAAAATTTCAATAGATATGAACAAACGCGCCATCACCAAGATCATGAAGGACAATTCTTTAATGAGAGTGATTTTAGATGAGACCAATTGTGTAAAATCCATCATGGTAGAGAATGTGCCAGCCTTTGCTAGGGAAAGTATTAGGGTGAATGAGGCAGGAAAGAGAGTACCTATAATAGCTAATTTCTGTTCTATGACAAATGGTAGAATTCCTTGCTACTTTTTTGAAGGAAGGGAAGGGACAGGTAGACGCAGCTTAGACGGTGTTGTTTCGTGTGTGCAGGGCACGCCAGAGATAATCGTTTCTAGTATTAAAGGGGAAAAGTTAGTAAGTGCTGGTTCATATGTAGGTAGAGTGTCAACGTTATTAGAGTTGGAGGAAGAGGAAGTTGCAGACGAGGATTGGACGCTAGATCGATTGAGAAGTGAAATAAAGTTAGGTTCTACTTTGGAGGAACAGCAGAAGAACGCTGTGTATGACATGCTGTTGACTGCCAAGGCTGTAATGAACAGGAGTGAGGGTGATGTAGGGAAGGCAAATGTAGCTCCGCATGTAATAGAACTGACAGATAACACCCCGATTTGGTTAAGACCTAGGAGATTTTCTGAGCCGGTTAACAAAGAAATTGACAGACAGTGCGAAGAGCTTCTATCATCTGATATTATAGAATATAGTGATTCTGATTGGTCGGCAGCAGTAGTTCCTGTTCGCAAGCATTCCGGGGAATTAAGAATGTGCTTAGACTATCGGCAATTGAATAAAGTTACGAAACCGGAGAAGTTCCCAATGCCGAACATTACGGATTCAATTTATGCAGGTCATAAGGTACAGTTTTTACCAAGTTAGATTTACTTAGAGGGTATTATCAGGTCCCTATTCACGAAAATAGTCGGAAATTCACAGCTTTTAGTACCCCTCATAATCATTACCAATTCAAGAGGCTTCCTTTCGGTCTACGCAATAGTGCCATGGCATTTCAGAAGACAATGCAACAAATTCTGTCGGAATTTTGCTTCCATAATGTTCTTGTTTATATTGATGACCTACTCATAATGACGGAAACTTTCGAAGAGCATCTTGTACTGGTAAAGAAAGTCCTTACGACGCTGAGTGGGAATGGGATCAAAATTAGAGTTCAGAAATGTGAGTTTTTTAAGGGATCAGTTAATTTTTTGGGGCATGTGATAGGATCGGATGGGATACGAAAGTCACCAGAGTTCATTGATAAGATACGGAATTATCCAAAACCGGTTACAGTAACTCAATTGCGACAGTTTTTGGGACTAGTAAATTTTCAGCGTAAATTCATAGAAAAGTGTTCAATTATTGCAAGGCCATTAACGGAATTAACTGGAGGACCTAAGAAGGAACTATTAAGTTGGACTCCAGAGATGAATGTAGCATTTGATACTTTGAAAGATGCTTTATTGAAGGATGTAGCTCTTAGTTTCCCTGATTATTCGGACACAGCAGAGCGTTTAGAACTGTATGTAGATGCTTCTAGTGTAGGTGCCGGAGCATGTTTAATGCAGAGGCAGAACGGCGAGTACCGAACCATCGCGTATTCATCTAGAACGTTTACTGCAACGCAAAGACGGTATTCGACTATCGAACGGGAATTGACAGCTATTAGGTGGGGTGTACAAACCTTCAGAGCATTTTTATTTGCAGTACCATTCATTTTGTTCACGGATCACAAACCTTTAATATATTTGCAAAATTTGGCTAGGGAGAATTCTAGAATAATGCGCACGTTGAATGAATTAGCAGAATTTGACTTTGTCATCCGATATCGGCCAGGTAAAGATAATGAAGCCGCTGATACTATGTCACGCATCGTGGGTCCTATAGAGGACGAATGTGTGGAGGAGACTAATGAGTTACCTGCAGGTCTTATGGTAATACCTAAAGTAGAAGGAGGCGGTAATTCATTGTTTGAATCATTGCTCATTTGTTTGAAAGAGGTAGAAGGACTGAGTTCGGATATCCCCGGTACGCCATTGGACCTTAGAATAATGTTAATAGATTTCCTTTCTCAAAATCCGAGAAAATTCAATATTGCACCGGTAGGCGATTTCAAAAAGCGAATGAAAGTCATGAGACTGAATAAGCAATTACCATGTGAAGAGGTCATTTTGGTAGCAAGTTTTGTATTTGGTGTAGAAATTCAGGTACATCATGGAGCTCAATGGCCTGTTATTTATAGAGCTGACCGCACCAAGACATCTTTGCCAATAATTGTTCATCTACAGTGTAAATCAGGAATACATTTCAATCCAGTTTTTGATAGGAAGCAAAGGCTCTCGGAAGTAGTTAAAAATGAAGACTGCGTGAATTACTGTTTAGAGAATGAGAAGGATGGGGAGAATAGAAGAAAGAAAAAGGAATCTGAAGACCATACTGTTCAATGTGTAGGTAGCAGACCAGCTGCAAAATTGAATGTACCATCGAGCTGTTTTGTCGAGACGTGTGGTGTGAGATTTTGCGCGTTAATCGATACGGGTGCACAAGTCAGTCTTATTGGGGAAGACACTGTGAAACGATTAATGCAAAGTGAACCCAATTTGAAGATTCACAATTTCAATGCTGAAGTGTTATCTGGTATTAACGGGAGTAAAACTGAGATTCTTGGGTATGTTGAACTTAAATTACAAATTTCATATTGTTTTTTCGATATTCCGGTGCCTTTTGCGATTGTCAGAACTTGTAACGTGCCATGTTGTGCTATTTTAGGAGCTAATTATCTTATTATGAATAATATTGCTATAGAATTTGGGAGATTTTGTATATCTGGGCTAACTGGGAAAATTGATCTGTCATGTAAGAATGGAGACCTTCTAGGTTCATGTGTCAATAGTGCAAAGCATTGGCCCATATGTTCATTCACCGGTATTGTAAATGTGGATCAAGCGGACTTGGATTCGACTGTAGAGACGTCGAAGTCTGAAGGTGAGAAATCTGAGAATATGCCAAGGTCGTGTTTAATGTCTGATGCTGTAATGAGAGCTAGGCAGTGCGAAGACCCGACTATTTCGGCCCTCAAACAATGTATTGTGGAACGTGTACCGGCTAAAAACTCACAGGTGAGAACCCTTCAGCCATTCAGGAAATATTGGAGCAAGTTTAGAGTTGTGTCGGACCTGTGCGTGTTCGACAAAAATGGTCAGGATTTAGTGGTGTTACCATTTGACTTTCTGGTTGATGTACTGTTTAAGATACACTCACAAATGGCTCACATAGGGAGGCATAAGCTAGAGAAATTGACTATGAACAAGTTTTTTCATCCATCTATAAAAAAGATTATAAGAGACGTAACGCGCACGTGTACACATTGTCAGTTGTACAAAGTTTCCTCTCAACTAGTAAATCCGCCTACTTTGAAAATTAACGCAAGGTATCCTTTTGACTTGGTTGCTATTGATTTACTCATGTTTCCTATATCATCCTGCGGCAATGTTGTCGTAATGGTGTGTGTGGATCATTTTTCTAAATTTTTGTACGCTGTTCCTCTTAAGGATAAAAAATCGTCATCTGTGTGTAGAGCTTTGAACACTTCTGTATTTCCATCTATGCCAAGAGTGCCATCGAGAATGTTAAGCGATAATGGTCCGGAATTTCGGTCTAGTGAATTTGAGAATACCTTATCAGCTTACAATATCAGTCATGTGTTCTCGACTAGATACAGAGCTCAGGGGAACGGAGCGGTTGAGCGGTCGAACAGAACGATTATAGAGTTAGTAAAAGGTGTTGTTCAGCAAAATCAGAGATCGTGGGATATCATGTTACCTAAGGCAATTATAGTGTATAATAGTACTTGGCATGCATCCATAAAAATGACTCCTTCAGAGTGCATACTAAGCCAAGCCCATTCATGCGATCCTAACCTTCCGATCGATTCAAATTCTATGGAAACGTGGAAGGATGCTCACTCCGACTTTAGATCTTTTGAAATTGACCAAAAAGTTGCACTTAAAATTCAGAAAATTGGCAACCAGCTGCATTACAAATTAGGAAAGAAATTTATAGGCCCCTATAAAGTAGTTAAGGTTCAAGGAAATGGTGTGAGTTATGAAATTTCAGATGGGGAGACCGTTCTTAAAGTCCATCACAAGCAATTGAAACCGTGGTTTGATCCGCCTGACTATTTGCGGGACTATGTGCGTATGGAAACGACTGGTGAACCCGAGTTGCCTGCGGGTAATTCGGAGGACAGTAGTGGTCCAGATTTTCAGTGTGCAGGTTCTGCAGAGCCGGTAATGTTGAGTGAGACTGATCTTGATGAAATTGATAATGAACTTGCATTTGTGTCGAATAGTAGTATTGAGCTAAAAACGTGTTATGATTCTGGGTTTAGTGCCGATGTTGTTATGGAATTTAAGAATTTGCGTGTAAATATTGGTATCATGTTGAAAGTCAAGAAGTTCTCGCTGGGGTTGTCGAAGATATTAACGATGCAGAGCGAAGTGTATTAAATTGGAGTTTTAGTAGCGAAGAGATTGATTTTGTTCTGCCGGGAGACAACGAACCGCGATATTCAACGCGGGAATTGGATGACAGTGGTGCGATTGTGCCTGATACGGTGGATAATGTGTCACCAATTGTTGTGGAGGACTCAAACAATGTTGAGAGTAACGATTCATTGAGTAGCTTTCTATTGTGGTTGGAACAGTCAATGCTGGTCCAAGGAGAATTTATTGATAGAATTGTTAATGTGTCCCAAACTTTAAATGATGCATGGTTGGAAGAGGTAACGGATATTTTATCCCTTGGAGATGTGCATGAACGAGATGATCGAACTAATATTTTAACTAACATGCGACGACATTTGAAGCATATGTGTGAGGCTATTGCGGACTATAGGAAACATGAAGGTAGATTATGGAGAACTCGCTGTGAGGTAAAGGATAACGATGATGGGATGGAGGAAGCGTCAGATGTGATCGAGGAGCTGCCTGTGGATAGCTCTAATTTGTGTAGAAGAGTGACGCGTTCTCAAGGGCCTGTACCGGAATATTCTAATGTGCAAAAATGTACCCTAGAGTATAAGACTAAGTGTAAATCTTAATGTTTAGTGCATTTTATTGTTCGCGAGTTAAGTACATGAATTTTAATGTGAATAAGGAATTATAGGACGTCTAATGAAGGGCTAATATTTTTTTCGGGTGTTGTATTAATAAAAATGGCTACCTAGCATAGAGATTGTAAATACTATTTGTGTAAAGTTAGCGGTATTTTTAAGTGAAATGTGCCCATTACACTTGTTGGGGGGCAATATGTAAGGGATAGTAACTTTAAGGTAATATTGTAAATTGTTTATTTGTCGAAATATTAAACTGTCATTTTAGTTTAGAATGAACCGGAGGAAAGGTGCGGAATGTTAGGGTGAAATGGTTATTGTGCTGTGGAAAGCCGGAGCGGAGGTATGTGTGAGAATAGGATCCGATGTAGATATGTAAATAATGATGTGAACAGATTGTGTAAATAATCAAGTTGGTGAGTTTGGAAGCCCCAACAACGACTTCACCCAGCAGTTTTCATAGGTAAATTCATAGTTCATAGACTAAGTAAATTTTTCTACGGAAAACCGATTGAAGACGTTGATTTGTTTATATGCTCTTAGACCCGGTTAGGATTCTAATATATTCCCGATTCAAGAAACTCTGCTTATTACAGGAATATAAGCAAAACAAAAAATGTTCATGCATCGAAGATGTCCCCTTGTAAAAAATCAATTGTAGGACACAAAATTGTTCTTAAAACTGCGTGATCGTGCCTGGCTTATCTAACTGACGCCGCGTGTAATTTTACTAAATTAAGAGAGATCAACGCGATAAAAATATACTTTCTTATTGCTTATGATAATAAAGTAGAAGCAAAGAATGCATTTTGTGTGCATTGTGTATTGCAAATTGGCTTCAAAGCCAATGCTTATGAGGATCTCCGAGGATTTCAGAGAATGAAAGGTGCACACTCTCTTGGCTCTTTAGAAAACCAGAAGCAGGAAAAATATTTAATGCCTCGAGTTTGACACATATTTATTATCCATCCAGTCGACTTCTTGAAAGCTCAAAACCAGCACAACCACGATAAGACTTATCATTGAGTGATAAGTCGCATCTAGTCGGCAGACATGATGCTATAGGAACATCCAATGTTCACATTTGTTATAATCAGCTAAACGAATGACATTTTCTTCAATTTTTCTAAAATATAAAATTTTTTGCAACTACTTCTACAACTACTTTTTATTTCTTCATTAATTCGGTTAACTTCAACCTGTCTTCAGCCTTGTCCACCAACATTTGAGTTGCAACCACCGTACACACTCAAATACCTTTTCCTCACAAGCGCCAATCTCGGTTAATTCTAGTGTAAATCCCCCTAGTGGTGGACTTAGAGCTTATAGCGGTGCCGCACTAACTGCTATAGTGCATTTGCCTAACTTCTGCTAAAAATTATTATTCTGGTGCCTAACTAACTGCTATAATGCATTTGCCTCACAGTTCCGTTTATTCGGTTACGTTTTCGCCCAAGATGAAGGTTTGATTGATGGCAAACTGGCATCCACATGACCGGTAGAAGTATAGTACAATAGAAATGCCCGTACCGAGGCTCAATACAAACGGAGTCAGAAATTTTATTCGAGCTCCAGGAAATAGCCGAGCAGTTCCATTTCAAGACCAAGAGTAAGACCGCCAGGTTCCACATAGAGAACAAACTTTTGGCTCGTCAGTGCTATGAACAGGAGCTGTAAGCTACTAACTTAATAAACAACTTTACCACAAGGGATTTCCAAATCATGTTGAATGCCTGTAATGAATACCTTGTAATCGTGCGTGCAGAACAAACTTTCAAATAATGAAAGTGGCATTGGATAAATCACAAGAGATTAAGAAGCTAAATAAAAAAATCGTAATTAAAAGACAGAATGCAACTAGACCCAGTGACAATATGATTGGCCGTGCTAAAAAATCAAAACTTCAACATTCAACACGGAAAATCCCATACCTCGGCCGCTAATGACACGTTAGACGAGCTTACCATTTAACCAACCCAAACATCCACCAATCCCATTTAATTTCATTTACCAGATCCGTCATGTAAAAAAATATATCTAACAGTTATATGCTGCAGGCAACACGAGATGAAAACATTAAATATTCAAAAGAAATAACCACTGTAAATAGTAAGATCCCATATGAGAAAGGGAACGTTGAGTACACGAAGAACTACCATAACGCAATATAAGAGCCGCACCTGCATACGCCATCTTCAGAAATGGTGATGGGATGACCAAGTTACTAGCTAAAGTTGCAAACGCATAACTATAGTGACACGTTATCACCGGTACCAAGTTACAAGTTAGAGTTGCACACAACGACCACAAAACCGGTTTGACCAGCATCGTGCCACGCGGCACCGCTCACCTTGTCATGCTAAAGAGCCACAACAACTGGACAGACACACTACATCTTATCAGAACTGAACGCCTGAGCTGCTGAAATATTGGCAAGTCGAAAGCAGAGCAGGGATATCATGCTATGTGTCCTACTTATGTTAACACGGGCTTAGTGAGCCTTTTTAACATGTTCAGTGAAACATGCATATTTCTATGAACTCTTCGTACCTTTAATTCTATTTCTCTGTTATGGAACACAGCGCAGTGCGCTTTCTCGTCCACTTTGCGCGCCGCGTGTTCATTTACAAATGTAGTTTATTCTTCGGGTCCTGCCGAATTTTGTTAAATAATTTACGGGATTTATAAATCACATACACATTTGAATCCAGCTTTTTGGAATTTGCAGTGAACTTATGGTTTAAAAAAGCTCACTTTTGTAGTATTCCTGCGCTACTGGAAGCTTCTTGAAACCCTTGGACCCCAAGCTTAACTACAATTTGCAGGCAGACTCGTTGCATTTTACACCATTCCCGCAGGGCTCCTAATGAAATTGAATGTAACCCTGTCTCCCGCAACCAACAGGGTTTGGTGACTGGATTTTTTGGTGCCTTCACCTTTGCTTGATAATGAAAGGAATGATAACATTCGGCGTTATCTTGCATTCCGTATATATGCCTCAAAACTTGCGCGTTCAACCAATAATTTAAAATTAACGGAATACTTTCCTATACCGCAGCAATACTGCTCGAGAATTACAGGTTTGGAATTTTATATAATTATAATCAATATTATGCCATCTTGGTCTTGAATCGCAAAAAATAATGACCGTGTCATGCTAATTTTAATTGGATATAACTTCAGTCTTCAGATAGAGATTAATAAAGGAATTCTTTCATTTCACCGTCCAACGAAAAAGTTTAGGGCTGTAAATTAGAAACTTGGCAATGAAATCGTTGGCTTTGTACGTGCTGGTATGAAAGGAACTGCACCGACTATTTATGCATTATAGCTCTCCTGCTCTTAGGTGAATTTGAACCTCAGCTATTAAATCGTGGGCTATCACTCTGTTATGAAAAATCCTTATAAATGAAATATTTATACTCGTATTTGTCCGTGCTAGGAGTATCGTAACTGCAGTTATACATCAAAGCTCTCGCTCTGTGATGGACTACCTACTTTACCTTGCCTCCTCCATCACGACCGCTACAATGCGGTTCTCAGAACGACACAATTTCTCTAGCTCATGGATGTTTTCTGCAGGATTGTGTCGTCTTGCAACGAAAGTTGTACCATCATGTTAAGCGTCCAATTTCGTTTTATAATCACCCAATATTAAGTTGAGTACATGAAGTTTGCTCGTTACGTGCTCTATTTATTTACTTCGAGAAAGTCGTTTCTGTGGAACAAAAGTGCGTTAAGGGATGTAAATTTGCAGCTTGTGGTGAAAATGAATAAATTGAATGAAGATACGAAAGATATGGTGGAAATTTGTTACGAGTAATATAAAAAAAATTAGCTCATTCATAGTTTACAAAGTGTATTGCTACTTCTGCATTTGCAAATCAAAAGATAAAAATATGGAATGGGTGCGATATATATTATAATAGTTTGTTGATTAAGAGCAAACTCCATAAAATATGGCCGTGGAGAAGTGATTATTCATTCTCAAGAGACTCGGTGCACAGAAAACATCGTGCAGGACGAAGGTTATGATGAAGTATTGCAGGGCTGTTGTGAGAACAATAAGTATTGATGGAGGGCAATATATGGCGGTACATGACGACTATAGCAGTTTGCTGTGTCACAGACTTCGTTATTTAGGTTGTCACGTCATCAATTTGTGTGAGAAACGAGTTCCTCGGCATTGAATTGCGTCTTGTGAAGACCTTGTATTCGGCTGTGAAATGAAACTAAATATTTTAGGAGTATACTCAGCAATTTTTAAAAATGTTTTTTTTTGTATTGCTGAATAATACAGTTTGGAATGAACTGTTTTTCCTGCGCTTTATCGGTAAAAATGTGAAGAAATTTTTTAGAGTTTGATTTTGTTAATAACTATTAACGTCATTGTAAACGCGATTGCTTGAATCACAAATTAACTAGAACATTAAAAGCGAAGAAAACTTCCCTAAAATTCATCACATCTTTCTTTATATCTTTACGAATATAGGGTGAATTTCTGTGGAATTTTCTTTGTTAATAAATTTTATAGAACCGTTCGACATTCAGGCTAACAACACCTAACGATGATAACTTGTTTGTGGTGAGTGAATTGGTTATGATGTGAAAAGAGTGCGCTGGTGATTGAATTGACTAGGTGTGTTATTGATGTGATTTATATTATTATATTGAGCTGTTTGTATGCAGGTAATGTTGAAATTATATGTGTGAAAAGGGACTGTTGCGGCATGATTGTCCCTGATGTGCTGGATGAATGATTGTGACGTTTACACGATAATCGAGTTTGAAGTGATGATTCATGTTAACTGATATTATGTATGAATAACAGTTTGCTTAAAAAAGGCACGGTCTTATGGTTTACACGGTTTTTTATGTTATACCGAAATTAGAGAAGAATCATGGTAGTATTTGATGTTCTTCATTTCATCATGAATTAAAAGAATCAAATCGAAAAAGTTCTTTGATTATGACAGTAGTTATATATAATGATTGAGATGAGTAAATGCCAAGTGTACACTAGAATTAACGAGATCGTTAAGTAATCGATCGAGCAATAACAATCTAACATTCACATATGAGTGATACGCAAATACTCTACATACTTCTTCTCATCAGTCGCAAAGTTGCAGGACTTTTACGAACATTTTTCTCGATGACTTGCTGTACAAAGGCCGGTCTCCACTTTTCTCTACAAAGGCTGGTCTCTTCATGATGGTAACATCGATAAGCATCGACTAGCTCTGGAGCATTGACAATGGCGGCTGAAAGTCTATTTTTCCTAACGAGTTTTAGCTTGACTTCATTCGTGAAATTAAAAAAGCCTTTAGTCGTTAACAATTCATTTTGATATTTCCTGCTGATCACTTTGGTCAATGAAAATTTACCTTTTGAGTTTTATCAGTTTTTATTGCGATACCGTAACCCTTTATTCTTCTATTCCTTACTTTGGCCCCATGAACAATCCTTTTGATATTTAATACTTCTTAATACTTCTTTCTTTTAATACTTCTTTAATACTTCTTAATTTTTATAATTAATTTCTTCCCCAGGAAACCCCATTTTTGATATTTACTACTTCTTGCTTTAGCCCCATAAACAGCAATTTCAAATATATGCTACATCTTACTTTGGCCCAATAAACAGCAAGTTTTTATATTTACTACTTCTTTTTATGGCTCCATGAACAGCAATTTTAGATATTTGCTACCTCTTACTTTGGCGCCTTGTTAAATTATTTTTTATACTTGAATTTCTTTTGCGCATATTGTTGGCAAATAGGTCGCCAACAATGCATCGTCTGATGTACGATAACTTCCTAACATTTCATGTATCCTTGCCAAGATTAATAAACTACTCTTAGTAAGACACTACATGAGTGCATATTAAATTCTTAAAAACTTTTTTATTTTATCTATACAATATAGCATTGCTTTGCTTGTGTGCTCTAAGAAGAGCATTATTCAATGTAAAGTAATGGATATTAGTAAATTTAACAATACGCGAGCAGCATGCAAGCAAATACCGAGCAGCTCCAGCAAAACTAGACTAGATTTTTGCCTATTGAGTGCGCTTGTGGCCATCACCATAGCGCTTTTATACGTACTGTATGCTAACTAAACTGCACTCAATTGTATGCTAAAACTAAACTGCTAACTGTATGCTAAAACTGCACTCAAAAACCAAAATACTTAGGAGACCACTAGCTTCGTACTAGAAGCTGCTGTAACTGAGATGCAATTGGAGTAAATGTGCTGGCGGTGGCGTGGATAAGGTGCAAGTGGAGTAAATTTTGAGACGATGTCGTGGATAATGTCGAAGTGGAGGAAAAGTGGTGGCGATGGGGCGGATTATTGTGGAAGTTCAGTAGGATAAAGTGGAAGTGGAGGTAACGTGAAAGTATTGGATGAGATTGCAATGGTGTAGAAAAAGTGACAATAGTTCTATTGTTGACGTAAACAAGGTATTACTTGCGGGGATGATTCAGCATCTGAGGGTAAAATGATTGCAATGCTATTCGTACGAGCGCGTGTCCTGATTAAAGAGGAGCCCAAGCATGGCAGAAAAGGCGGTGGATGAGGACGTGGCGGACGAGTTAGGTTAAATAAAATTCAATGATGTTCGCACTAACAAGTGTCATGAACAAAGTACATCCGAATTACAAAGGTAGAGATGGGCCATTACCTTACAATCTGAAGGCCAGGGCTCTGCAATCAGTGGGCCAGGGCCCTGTAATCAGTGGACCAGGGCCCTGCAATCAGTGGACCTGGGCCCTGCAATCAGTGGGCCAGGGCCCTGCAATCAGTGGGCCAGGTCCCTGCAATCAGTGGACCAAGGCCCTGCAATCAGTGGGCCAGGGCCCTGTGTAGAGATGGGCCATGACCTTACAATCTGCAGACCAGGGCTCTGCGATCAGTGGGCCGGGGTCCTGCAATCAGTGGGCCGGGGTCCTGCAATCAGTGGGCCAGGGCCCTGCAATCAGTGGGCCAGGGCCCTGCAATCAGATGGCCAGGGCCCTGCAATCAGTGGACCAGGGCCCTGCAATCAGTGGACCGGGGTCCTGCAATCAGTGGGCCAGGGCCCTGCAATCAGTGGGCCAGGGCTCTGCAATCAGCAGGCCAGGGCCCTGCAATCAGTGGGCGGGGGTCCTGCAATCAGTGGGCCGGGGTCCTGCAATCAGTGGGCCGGGGTCCTGCAATCAGTGGGCCAGGGCCCTGCAATCAGTGGGCCAGGGCCCTGCAATCAGTGGGCCTCACAATAATTGGGCCAGCTCAGTCACGCAGAGGCGAGTTCTCAAGCACGCGACATCGACCACGTTTTGTCGTCTAATTTTATTCATATTTTTTTATGAACAATAATTGCTTGGACTTATTTGTTCATATTTTCATGATCAGATTTGATACAGTAATTTTCGAATGCATATTGAGGTTTCACTTGTCATAATACAGTTGAGAAAAATTAAAACTTCCTCTGTTATTTATTTTTTATGACTATTTTTGAAGTTTGATGCATGATTATACGGAAGAAAACATTCGGCGCTGGTTGGGTATAATTCAGTACACGAGAGTAAAGTGATTTCATTCATCATTAGGAAGTAGAAGATCGTGCTAAATTTGTTTCATTACCTATCGTTGATATACTTTATTATAATGAATGATATGAAGAAGAATATAACAAAAAAAGCTAATAGGACGTACAACATATGAGTGAATGCCCGCATACAAATTTTTGCCCAGACGCTTTTCATTGAAATAAAAAATATCGCGGAACTGTGTTCTTACCATGCAAAAGTTCGTGAAACGCGATGTGATCTCCATAATTTAGACCGACGCAGTCCTAATCTGGCTCTAAAATCTGCCATTAGTGTTCCTAAACAGGCATCGTTGCTGAACCGATCGATGGACTACACGAGATTTGGACCGACAATTTTGGATTATCGTCTATTCACATATCACAAAGGAAGTACTTTGAACAATTTCTTATAAGCTGATAAATTTAGAGTTTAAGCCAGAAAAACATTTTATTATTTTCTAGGAACGCGACATACATTTAGATAGAAAATTTTAACGCATTATAGTAAACCCTTCATCCCGATGAAAATTCACAATAGTGATCGATAAACACCTCGTATTCAAAGCTGGTTAGCTAGACCAGTAAATAGTTTATGAAAGTATCACGTTACGATGAATTATCAACTGCATACAAATTTTGAATTCAAGTAAAAATATCACTGGGCTTGTTTGAATTATTTTCGCATTGCAAAGGAAAGTGGTTAAACGTATCGGCCGCGACTCTCTTTTGCCGCAATAACGCTCCAGCGATATGTTAAAAACTACCGCGTTTATATTCTTATCGCATAATGTCGACACGAGCGAGCAAGAGACTCGTGATATGCTTGCAGGTTAAAATGCCACTCGGGCTCCCAGATTGCAGAACTCTGTCAACAGAGAACAAAAACGCTTCGTCGTTTGCTCTGCTGCGAAAAACTTTTATTTTTCCCTCAGGGGAAACTCGGTAACAATTTATTTGGGTGTAAAAATAGCATTTATTTGGAGGATTTCATTAATAATGCGAGATACTTTCAGAAAAGAGGTGATATTACAGCGATTCAATGCGTGAGTAAAACACGATTAGTTAGGGAAACAAGTCTCAAGTTATTTAGATAACGAATTAACGAGAGGTTAACTTCTTTATTTTCCTGGACTCATGCTTATAAAAGAAAACGCTTCAACTCTTTGATAAGGAGCATCTAAAAATTTATGATCAAAATATAGTAAAAATATTTTCCACGAAAAGCGAGTGTAAGATCATTGATTGCGTGCTCATAGGAAACACGAGTCCATATGTTGATGTTGCTAAATAGTCATTTTCAATGCTTCATTGGATTATTTTAATTAAGGACATGCTGAGAAATCATGAAGTTCTAGCATAGTCTAGCTTAACAATCTTCGCTGTAATGAATATTTAAGCCGCAATGACAGTTACAGAATGACGCAATAACTTTTTTGAAGAATTCAAATATAAAACAGCATAGCATAGAGGGACTCACTGATGTTAATCAGTAACTCAACTCTATATCGTCATGTACGATGTAACACAACTAAAATTTTTAACTGAATCAAAAGAGATTTATATTTTAGCTGACTTTTACTATGACAGTTTGCAGAAACTGTCGGTCATAACTATAAGTCGCCCTTTATGTTACATAAGCAAATATTTTAAATTATTTATGAAAGACAATAATTAAATGCCTGTCAGCAGAGACTATCCGTCACAAATAAGTCATCCCTTTTAAGTTACACAAACAAATACTTTAGCTGGATGATGAAAGATAATTTAATCTCAGTGTGCAGTGACTTATAGCCATGAATAATACGCCCTTTATTGTATACGAACAAAAACTTAGGCTGACTTATAGAAGACAATTAAAAATGTCAGTCTTCAGTGACCCAGTCATAGACGATACGCCCCTTATTCTACACGAACAAAAACTTAGGCTGACTTATAATATACAATTAAATGTCAGTCTGCAGTGACGGCCAGTCATAAATGATACGCCCTGTATAGTACACGAACAAAAACTTAGGCTGACTTATAAAAGACAATCAAATGTCAGTCTGCAGTGACTCTCTGTCATAAATAAGTCGCCCTTCAGCGGTGCACCACAAGATCGATGATCTGGTCACGCAGTGAAGGCAAAGCTGGCATGAGGGAGTTAATGTCGAGTGCAACGAGTGTTATGTTTATACCGAAAACTCTTCTTGGTAATAATTAAATTAACATTAAAGAAATATTCTTTAAAATTGCTAAAGAGATTACTACCAGCCTTATTTTGTTCCCAACAACGAAGGCCACAATTCAATTTTTATTCGTGATATATACTAAAATCTGATATAAGAATAATTCAGTCGCACTTTCTACGTTTGAAAAGTGCATAAAATCAATTTTCAGTATTGTTCGAATTGAACGTAAAATAATTTTTTAGAACTGAAATGCTCACATAAAAATATTCCTATACATCGGATAAACTGCAAACGCTGCATTATGATGACATGCTAAGCGTCAAATCAGCTACGCAACAGTAATAACTTTATTAATTCAGTTTGTCACTAACGCAATCAACATAAATTATTCAGAGCCATGACTTAAGTAATGATGGCGACTACCGTTGTTGCGTTGCATACTCAATATTCCGGTATTCGTGATCGACGAGTCAATAATTAAAGCTCTCGCACAATTCGCAATTCTCAATTAAGAGAACTAAGTAAATAAACTATCACCATTTGTGGCTTCATAACATATCTATTTGAGACACCAGGGACGGACAACCACATTAAAAAGGATACTTTCTTTAACTTAAATTACCTCATCTTCCTAACTAACGAGAAATAGTTTGTACACGCGTAATAAGTTCTTGAATTCAATGGTAGAAATGGAAGTTCAATATTAATATTTAAATAAGGCTGGTGAAGTTTGAGTGCACGGTTAAATATTAGCTAAATCCGGAATATCAATAAATATTTAATGATGCTAGATACCTATTTATTTAGAGGTAGAGCAGTATTCCCTTTAATTTCATTTGAAATTTAGAAAATAGGTTTCAATTATTTTTACGCCCGTCAAGTTTACGGTTTACATGAAAGCTGCTTATGCGTGAATAGATTTTCATAATATATTTGTCGAGCTTAGCGTACGAGACGGACACTTTACGAGAACAAAGAGCTTTGAGATGTAAGTTGCTAGCCGAGCGATTCTCACTGAATCGATATGCTTGACTTTAAACAGTATCGTTGTAAAGTGTCTATATTAATTATATCACACCCATAAACAGGAGAAACGCGTGTAACTTGGGAGAATAAGAATCTAATCAAACAGACTACGTAGGCATTGTAAATTGTTTACTTACGTGCATGAATTTTGAAACTGTAATTTTCATTCTGTGTAAAGGTTTGTGGTTATTAGGCATGACAAATGCTGCAATGTAGATGACATAAACTCAGTTAATTATATATTTATATTGCATATTGCTAAGTATTCATGGCTTAAAATTTAATAATATAATAATGCTACAAACTGATAAATGAGAGGGCAGAATATTTCACTACGCCTATCAGAAAGCAAGGTGATTTGTGACCTTTTGGAGCTAATTTGATAAAAAATTTTGTCACAGCAGCAATACCGAAAATACAATAACTGGATAATTGCACAGTAGTACGCACGAAACAAGTGACTTGAGTGGTATGCATAGACGCACAGTCGATACCGAGTGATTACGCACGCTCAGGAACAGCGTGCGTGAGTGAATGAATCTATTTAAAGAATTCGTCATTGATTTTCAATAATCTCGCGCTGAGTAACGCAAGACAAAAATGTTCTTGGTTGTGCAGATTCTGCACAAAATTATTGTACCTTCTTTATCATAATGCGATAAATTGAAATATGGTTTTTATCCACTGGCTTATTGATTTTTAAGGTGTAATCGTATGTACTCGTAATTGGAGAAATAAAGTAATGTACAGCTGCCTAGAAATATAATGCCTTATTTTATAGAGAGCCATGCGCTTTTCTGTAAATTTAAACTTCTGTAAATTAACATCGTTCTAAGATCAAAGTGACTTATTTATTGATCCCTGACAAGCCCGGCACAAAAATACTACACCCAGAGTTAAAAAAATCAGCCTCGATAAGTTAATTAACGGCCTTTCCAACCCACTCCAGTCTCCGCTCTGAGTATCAAGAAAGTTCTTAGTCGGCAGTAAAGTCTGCGACAGCCTCGCTTGATCATGCAGTAAATTCTTTACTCAAGTTTGCCAATATTCTGCTCATGGAACAACATTGTCAGCGGAACAGAATGTAGAATAATAATGGGCCATAAGTTTCAGATCAAAGATGCATTGGCAAGGCAATATGTGAGATCCTGGATGTTGAACTAATATACAGTACATTATAATTTTTGTAAACTTTTTACTTCCATCATATTGTCATCATCAAGAATGTAAATTAGTTAATTTTCGTATATCGTAAGAAGTAAATTAAAGTTTATTTATGGTATCCGTAGATTTATATGCATGCTTGTTATAGCGCCTGCAGTATTGTAGTTTGAAATTGGGATAGTTTCTGATTTCATGGAAATAAATACGTGTAAATACTCGTATATAATTGAAACTGATTTTTTTAAGAAGCCGCAGATAGGAGAGCTTTCACAAAATTTAAATATTTAAGAAATTACCCTTCGTAAATTTGTATCTCTAGAAATTACTACATTTAACATAACCTCGAACCCGTACTCTGAGAATTTCAGAGATAAATCTTGTACACAAAGAAGAAACCATGAATCAATTTACATCCAAAAAATAACCATAACATACTAAAAACAATATAAGGGCTTCCGTAAGCCAGGAGGTTGCGGAGCTGCTTCACGCGTCACGCCGATGTCTGCTTCATAATATTCATGCTTTGAAATGTTTTGCTTTTTTCTCGCTTTTTAGCGCATTTTCTCCTTTATGAAAAAAATGCACTATTGTGCTCGCCATGTCCGTCTGTCTGTCCGTCCGTCCGTCCGTCTGTCCGTCTGTCTATCCGTCTGTCTGTCCGTCCGTGACTTCACGTTTTCGTCGACGAGAAAATGCGCTCTCTGTTACTCACTGCAGTGAGTACTGAGTTATACTTTTTCAATGTTTTGTTCTTAGGGTTGTAAATGCCTATTTGAGCGTTCAATTCAATACCATGCATCCAATACTATGATTTCGAAAAATATTTTAGATTGAATAAACTTATGGGTACGCTCAGAATTATTAGTTAGAAAGTTAGTTTTTTACAAACTTCAAGGTAAAAAATCTTTTATCACTGTTCATCACAAATAATGCTTCAAATGTAATTATTGATAGAAGTACATTTAGGGGAGAAAGTTCCATTTGCAGCACGAGGTATTTTGTTCTGTCATTAATGTTCATAATTTCTTCATAAACTCTTGAGATCTCCCACAAATGATTTTGTAATACACCCTCTTTCCATACTATTATGATTCAACGCCCACTTTAGGATTGAAAATTTGTCAACGGTGAATTCCATACCTAATCATCGAGGTCTACAATAGAGTTCCATTCAAAAGTACTTATATCACTAGTCGGCTTGAATCACAAGTTCATCACGAATTTAAATAACAAAGTAAACACCAGTTTTCAAGACATGTGTGTTCGTCGCTTGCGTCCCGAATGCCGTCTCACTAGAGCTGCAGTTACCGAAGGCAGTTAACTTGTGACGAAGCAGCCAGTCGGGAGGCGCCCGTTTACCTCCATGCGGACCGAAGGTTGCGAGTCAACTGGCCTTCCAAAAGCCCAAAAACCACTGAGATGCATACAAAAATGTACTCTTTGACTGACTAAAAACAAACAGGAACATCACACGCAGTGGTGCAATTAGTGGCAGTGCCGGCATCAGTGGCTGATAGTCCCTGATAAAAGGTACTGAATCGTGCACGACGGTATCGCTAGAGCTTGCAGCGTCGGCCCCGAGCTTTAAACAGCCGCACTAGTCGCGTCCGCCCAGTATTGACGTATGTCAGGGTAAACTGAATGCTGCCGCGGTTAATACCTTAAGTTTGACATGGATGTTTATAACGATACATGGATGGTTTATAACGATAATACATTCCTTGCATACATGGATGTTTATAACGGTAACACGTAATTAGATCAAATTTTATTTGATTGGAACCTGTACATTTTCATGAGTAATTTGAAGCTCTTATGGCTTATTATAAAGCTGTCTGTGCCTGCAAAAATGCATTGTGCAGATAAACTCTAAGAATCGAATTTATTTACATTTTTAAAGCTGTAATTCCTAAGGAATGTCTGGGACTTAATTCGGCCATTATATCAGAACATAAAAATTTTAATCACACGATTACTAACTTTATATTTACTTTAGATCGATGGCTCAAGTGAAGACGCTATATCAAATTTGAAATTACAGCACGCGTACTTTAATTTGTAATACAAAAATTCATCATACTATCCACTGCAAGTATTGTTTGCGAATAACTTGAAAACGATTTAGAGTCATTACTCTATTATAACCAAATAAGTAGTTTACTCTTTAAAACTACATTTACATTACTCTATTACAACCAAATAAGTAGGTAGAGATTGTAATACTTTTAGTTGTGCTTATGTTAATACTTGAAAGCAAAGGTTCAACCTAGCAGCCTGTATGGGCCTAACCTAAAAATAATATGATAATTATATTTTCAATTTCGAAATTATATGAATTCAATATGACAAAAGACCGGTTGAATCTTGGCTTTTTTCTCATAAACTGAAACTGCTTGTGGGCTTCGAACTAAACTTTCTGGCGAAGGACCAGATTTTCAGGGAAAATTCTTCAAGTTCTTATCTCAAAAGTTACGGAGGCTCACTGGTCTCCAGGCTAAGAGTGAAGAGCTACAAAGTAGGAATGAAACTGAACGATAATATTAACA
Organism: Hyalella azteca; assembly: GCF_000764305.2. Classification (NCBI taxonomy): domain Eukaryota; kingdom Metazoa; phylum Arthropoda; class Malacostraca; order Amphipoda; family Hyalellidae; genus Hyalella; species Hyalella azteca. The sequence continues at coordinate 92,715 of NW_025943067.1, read as the reverse complement.
ATTTCAGGCCGAGAGAATGCAACATGTAAAATTTGAATTGTTTAAATTGGATGAAATTCATACAAATCTCGGGAATCTCGAGAACCGAATTATAAGTCGCTACTCGTATCCTATTCATCTTTAGTTGGTGTGAATAAAGCTATATATTTGCGGATTGATCTTGTTGTAGATTCATATTTCTTTTTTGTATGTTAAAAAATGTCAAAGGATCCCTACCCAAGCAAGTAAATGCTATACATAAAGACATAAACCACATGAAATTGATGCTATAAACCAGATAATTCCCCACACTTTAGTCAACATAATATAAAACTCCATATTTTGCACCAAGGCCTCACTTTCGAATATTATAGCCATGAATGTTTTTCGCCGTGCACGCGTCACAGCTTGTCATATTTTCAGACCGGAACGTAGCCATGCAGCTCTGATCAGCCCGACACGTAATTTGCCTGCAGTTCAGGAGCTTGCGTGCAGCATGTAAGCAGCAGTGCATGCTGCATGATAGTGAACAGTGCATGTTGCATGCTAGTGAACAGTGTATGTTGCATGCTAGTGAACAGTGCATGTTGCATGTAAGCAGCAGTGCATGCTTCATGATAGTGAACAGTGTATGTTGCATGATAGTGAACAGTGCATGTTGCATGCTAGTGAACAGTGCATGCTGCATGTAAGCAGCAGTGCATGCTGCATGCTAGTGAACAGTGCATGTTGCATGCTAGTGAACAGTGCATGCTGCATGTAAGCAGCAGTGCATGCTTCATGATAGTGAACAGTGCATGTTGTATGCTAGTGAACAGTGCATGCTGCATGCTAGTGAACAGTGCATGTTGTATGCTAGTGAACAGTGCATGTTGCATGCTAGTGAACAGTGCATGCTGCATGTAAGCAGCAGTGCATGCTTCATGATAGTGAACAGTGCATGCTGCATGTAAGCAGCAGCGCATGTTGCATGCTAGTGAACAGTGCATGTTGTATGCTAGTGAACAGTGCATGTTGTATGCCAGGGAACAGTGCGTGTTGCATACTAGTAAACAGTGCATGTTGTATGCTAGTGAACAGTGCATGTTGTATGCCAGGGAACAGTGCGTGTTGCATACTAGTAAACAGTGCATGATGCATGCTAGTAAACAGTGCGTGTTGTAGGCTAGTGATTAGTGCATGTGTGCATGCATGCTAGTGATTAGTCTGCGTATACATGCTGTGAACATGCTAGTTGCTAGTGAACAAGATAGTGCACATGCAAGTTGCCTAGTAAACAGTTCAAGTGATGAACTCTTCACTTGCTGCCAGATTCACGTACACCCCGAAAATGAATGGGAAAATTTGGTCAGAATAGAGACATTTTTTTACCCACAGCACAAGCAGGAAGCGGATGTAGCACTGCTAAGCCAATTGCGGGATAAAATATGGTTTTGATGGGCAAAAATTGCATCGCAGTTTAGACCAAAGTCTGAGTAAATTTTCTGAGTATGTCTCATGACCACGAGTTCCGTTGATCTGATAAGTGGCTCAACGAAGAGAATTTAAGACATTGAACAGCATTAGACAAGATTTTTTAATTATTATGCGAATACCAATAATTGAAAGTTCAGTTGTGGATTTATCGAACGAAATTTCAGTCAAAAAATTCCAGCTGATTATATTGAGAAAATCATCTAAATCATTTCCAGTTGATGGAGCGGGTCAAAATGTGGTTTTATTTGCAGTAGCTTTCTCGAATTCACGAGGCTGAAATTTATTTTTACCTCACCATTAAAATAATTTAGTAACGTAAAATTTAGCGAGTATTCAAAGTCCCTATACTCAAATATCGAGAAAAGGGGTGTTAATTGTTAAATTATTCTATTAGATTTCAATATAGAAGCATTAATTGTAGTTTGAAGTAAACGAATACTCATAGATAAACGTTTCAAATTTTCAAGCTCACTCAAGCTTTTTTCAGATATGGCTCGCTGGAAAAATTTCTTCTCTAAATCTTTTCGTGCTGACGATAATCTATCCTGAGATTATGCAAGCGAAGCCACTCAGTCCTTATGTAAACTCAGCAGAGAACGAGCACGGTATCTCGGCGACATTCGTATAGGGCTCGCAAGAAGCCACTCGCTTTCCCGCTCACTAAACACAATTATTCCGAATTTGCCGCTCGAAGAATTTGCCGCGGAAGAAGATTCCGTACAGAAGCGACGTGGCTCAAAACTTGTCAGGGTAATTGGATGAAAAGTTGCCTTCGTCTACATCCCGCGTTCATCGAGCTGCACCGACCGAAGAGTCACAGGTGACTCCAATGTGGCGTATTTCCGTGAATTTGGATTGCATTTTATGTAGGCTGAAATTTTAAACAAGTCGGTTCATGCATATAAACTTGTACAGATTCTGAAATGAAAAGTATTATAGTCTAAACGCTCTGAAAGACTGGCTGAAGATAGTAGAATGGAAGAAAAAATGTGGTTGTTTTGATTTGTAATCTTAGTTTTGTGTCCGCTTAAAAAATAATACTCTAAAATGCAACCGATCAGCGGAGAAACTCAGAGCGTAAATTAATTATTAAAAACTTTCCTCGTCGGACCAATTTATTTTTTGTTGTAGAGACAGCAAAAATCTAATGAAAGTGCTTCATTTTTTGGCGGAGCTGGAACCTGACCTGCGGATTACGGACTTGCGGAGACTATTAATGCTGTAGCTTTTGAGTGCTTCATGAACCTAAAAGCTTTTCGGAAGAGCGGCAACTTGTACTGAAAAACTGCAAAGCCGTTGCTTCATTCAGAAAATTTTATACGGTACTTATCTTATGTTCCCGTGACATTGTCCAATAGTTAAGCAGAGCTTATTTATGGCGTAAATATTCATATTTTGTTTATTTCGAAGAGAAAATTGTCAAATGGTATATGGCTTATTTCTCGAAATTTAAAAATTCTAAATTTTTATTATCAGTTCCAGAGATACCAGTAGAAGTTCGCGAGAATTATTCGGTGCTGTAACTGAAGCGTAATTATAGTAAATATCCTGATGATATTTTTACTGCGAAAACTTTTCCTCGTCTCTAGAATAATGTCTTTTCGCATTTCACGCGAGACATTTGTCATGAACGCCGACAAACTCAGCTTGATTGGAAGAATTAATACGCTCAAGCAAGCAGTGTTTTAATTAGGCACATGCCACACGAGGTATACAGATGGTGCTGTGTTTTCTACTCCTGCATGTCAGATACAAGAAACCGAACAAGAACACGTGATACAAAAACACACGTCATACACACGTAGCAAGAAAAATGTAGAAACACACGTAGCAAGAAAAATGTAGAAACACACGTAGCAAGAAAAATGTAGGAACACACGTAGCAAGAAAAATGTCAAAATGTTCTTCTAGCAGCAGCAGTTCATCCTATTGCTGGAGAAAGGGAGGTTGTCGGAATTGTTTTTTGAGCTACTAGAGCATTAAGTTACAGCAGCTCTGCTCCCAGGAGCATTGATTATGGCCGATAATGGACGGTGGGGCGCACCTAAATGCATTAGCGAACACCCGCCTCTCTTTCCCTCTTACGGCGCCGCGGGTCTGGTCTGGCCGGCTCCAGGCGGCTAGCCAGACACTAAAAAAATATAACTCAGTACTCACTGCAGTGAGAGATAGCGAGCGCATTTTCTCGTCGACGAAAACGTGGTCACGGATGGACGGACAGACAGACGGACATGGCGAGCACAATAGTGCATTTCTTTCACAAATGAGAAAATGCGCTAAAAATCTTGAAAATAAACCTTTCTTATTGCTTGTGTATTCTGTGCGCATAAATCTGAGAAAATTGATGATAGGATCGTGGGTTTGGAAATTCCATATAATTTTTTTCCATTATAGAAATTTACAAATTGTTGAAGTTGCAAAAAGGGCAAAGTATACGCAGCAATTATGAGAGTGCTCACAATCAGTTGGAGCTACTACAAATGTTACTAAAATGTTACTAAAAAATTTTTACAATTCCAGGTGGTCACCGATGTCGATAATATATATTTCCTTTTATCAAATATGTGAGGAAGGCTTATGCATCAATGGCTAGAATAATTATAATCTTTCTATCTAAATACTTTGAAGAATTTTTCACTTTTTCCACAATACATAGAATATTTCTGCCTCTTCATGTTAATATAAATAAAGTTTAACGTCATGTTAATAAAAATAATCATTGCATGTTAGTGATGGATGAGAGAGGCGCTCTAACACAATGGGTGCAGTGTTAAAAATTTTTGCTTGAATTTGAGGTTCGCTTTGCATTTTGACAAAAATTTTCTTAAATCGGCAGAAAAACTCCACTCAAAGCCCGCGTTTAGGGTCTGATGGCAGATCAAAAGAGCGACTTTAGTGAATGAAACGGGGTTCTTAGCATATCAAGCCCTCACACAGTACTTTGCATTTCAGGCAATGGTCTTTTGAGAAATTTATTTTCGAAAATTTTCACTCATGTTTCAATGGCTGTATTGAAACGATTCTTATTAGTAATTGAAAGGCACGTTACAGAACAAACCTGTCCTTAACCATCTTGTACACTTCTTCAACCCAATTGGTTGTTGATACTCATACTACGCTTTAATTATTTGCACTATAGATAAAATATGGCCTTTCTTTGTCTAATTTGATAATGTTTGTGTCATTACACATGATCGTTTATCAAATGATACATTATAAACTTTGACACAAATCAGATATCAAGCGACAGCCACTGAGAATCAGTCAACAAAACGTCTGTGGTCGATACAGTCAATGAGGCAAAGCGATGGCGTGAATATGACTTTGGCAGCTCGTGAAAGCTTTGGCTGGCTTTGCTGAAGTGCCTGTCACTCACGAGTCACGTATCGCGCTGTGACAATTCCACGCATTTGCTGACTAGAAATCAATCACGCCAAAGCCGTATAGATTTGTCTGGATTACGAGAAATGCATTCAACTTTTTCATAGTTTGAATTATATTCTATAAATCAAAATAATTCAATAATCATGTAAAAGATTATTGAAATCATGCACAACATACATATTTGTTAGTTTTGCTTCTTGCCACAAAGTTGTTTCTGCCATCAAACGAAATACGAATAAATATCTGAATTTTTAACGAAAAAGTCACTTTTCTTACATATTCATATTACCTCTTCTTAATTAAAAAAATTTGTATAGAAAACGTTTCTCATACAAATGCTCCCTCGAATACTCAAATAGAAAAAAAATTCAATATGGAAATAGATTTGAAATAATTAATATAGTTATATAATAAAAATAATTGGATTTTCACAATTGGAAATCCAATTATTCTCAAATAAACCAACAGGTTTGACGTAAGCCTGAGATGTCATGAAACACCAAAACTAAAATCTTATTGGTTTGGTTATAATTTTCCGTAGAAACCAAAAGTATGGTAACTAAATGACATGTAAGAATAATCGTTTTGCAACTTACATTCACAAAGAATTCTTGATTTTTTCACGTGTGTCTAGAGCTATCAAAATATAATAATTGGAAGAACAATTTTTGAAAAATGCTCTACATTTTGGCCCATTTCAAGAGACCATTAATTGAATGTTATTCATATATTGTCTGACATCGTAACCTAACTAAAGTGCCAACTAGTTGAGAGAATTTGACATCATGAAGCGTTTACTGCGAGACAAACATCATAATGCCAGCTAATGAAAATGAAGCTATCTTCCCGATCAACAAAAGGAAATCCAGAACTTTGTGCATTAATCATGGATATTTTTTACCCAGAAGTTTACAAATAATAACATTACTGCAAAGGTTATATTTTATTTTAATTCTAATCAATTTTTTATATGTGCATACAAAATAATCAAATTTATTTGACTAACTCGAAATAGACATTCCTTATCAATTTAATTTCTATAAATTTTCAACTTCAAGACGCGTTCTCCAATTCTGGCACTAAATATGTGTGCTGTTCATTCAGTACCTTGAATAAAAGCTTACGCGTTCATTGCTTTCAAGTTCAAGTCATTCCATTCCATGACAATAAAGTATACGCAATTTTATTTAAGCATTGGAAAATATGGCTAAAAAATCCAAGGGTCATTAGTGGCCGAGCAATCCCGTTAAGTATGGCCGGGCACTTAAGCCCATTGAGCTTTATGGCTTCGTTCCATTAGTTTAGAGGCTCGAGGTAAAATTATAATGGCAGGAGTAGGCTTGCGGAAACCATGATTTTGGGAAACACTTGTGAAATCAAATTGCTCTCAATGCCAATTTTTTTCAATTTATGGTTCATTCTTTCAATATCTTCTTTAGAAAAAAACTTAAAAGAAGATACTTAAAAACTTAAAAAAAAAACTTAAAAAAAGGATTTTTTTAACAATGAAATTCTTTTTTCATAGAATTATTGTTGACATATACTTCGTCCCATACACTTTAAAAGCTCAACAGCTTGTATATAACCATTAAAAATATTCAGTATTTTTATATTTCCCAGAAAATTTAGAGAAGCCTGAAACTTTTGTTCGGAATAAAAAATATTGAATTGTTGACCCTAGTTTCTTAGATTTATATCAAATTTCCCCCACAAATTTCGGAATTAGACTTGAGCGTGATAAGAGACTAAAACCTTGTTTAAAATTGTGTAAGCTATCAAGCTTACAAATAAGCTAACATATTTGATTCGAATCATGGAACGAAGTAGTTTCCCGTGAATATTTTTTCGGAAATACATTCGATAAAAACTGATTTACTCGAAGATGCTTAACATTACGAGCCCAAAAATTTCTTCTAGTACATTTATTGAGGGATTTATTGTTCCATAAAATGATGCTTCCGAGTAATACATTTATGGAATTATTTCGAATAACACGGATTGCGGGTAGAATGATTAATAATACACGTAAAATTTAAAGAGGTTACATCTTCTAGGAGCCCAGCAGGACAATGTTAGCCAACCCCTAGTGTGTCGTCCCATACATCGCGTTTACCTGGCATCTGAAGCTCCCAAAATCTCGTAAGATTTACGGCCACATTCCAACGCTGTTCTAGGATCCAAAATGACACTATCATTTTTGCCGGCTTTTCAGAAATTCGTCACCCAATGAAAAAAAGTCACATAAATCCTCGACATAAATCACGGTCACGTGAAGCCTTTGAAACGACAGGCACACATTGTTCTTCCACCGTCGGCCTCTTGGCGACTTAGGACCAGATTTCTACGATAATTCCGAAAAATCAAACAGTAGACATTTATAGTGAATTTTACAATCACAAATCAATGAAGAAAATTGCATTGACTAAATGGCATAACGTCAATCAAGATTTCCAAAAACATTTCCTTAAAAGCAGGAGCGTAATGAAAAATCTGACCAATTTTAGAAATGTTCTAAATAAAAGCGGACTACTGTAACCCGATTTTGATCTCAATGCAATTCCAAAATTTCCTTCCAAATTATGTATTAAAATACTAATTTGTTGTCTGTCTTTCTTATCTTTCGATGAGACTAAAGCCGTTAATCTTAAAATATTTTCAATAGAAGCGGATTGCAGCAACTAGTTTTTGGTCTCATTCTAATTTAAAATTTCCTTAGAAATCATGAATCAAGCAGAGTAATTCTAGTATTTTCTATTTTTGAATGCGACCAAATCCATCAATTCACGCTGCTCTATTGGTTCCAATCATTTTCAAATTCTTTTCTAAAGATTTGCAGCAAAGAATCCTAAGTTTACGAAAGATCACACGCATCACAAATCCTTTTTCCAGCCCCTTGCACGATGCTTCAGTAATTGCTGAGAACGTCGGCAAAAATTAAATTCATCAAAGCACCGCGGCAGATTCATTAGCATAATTAATTCGAGTTTTCAGCGTAGATTTTCACCCTGAAAAGGAAATTGAACCCAACGATTTCCGACTTTATTTACTTCATTTTTTGCTCCATTGCTGGTTTGAGTTCGATTTTGTAGTAGAATATAAATAATGCAAAAGATTTAAATGATTAATCAGTGGAGCTGGGAAGAGGACTCCATCCTTCACTTGGACTCAGAGAGCCCAAAAAGAATTTGGGCCATTTCATCCATCTTATGAATTCATAACGAAACACAATAACGATAACATAATATAACTTCTTCGTCTATCACTCTTTTAAGACATTAGTTTCATGAAGAGCAAAAGCTTCACGAAGGTTAATAGGTTTGCAGCTTCATACAAACTGCTTCATACAAAACAAGTGATTTTCTGAAAAGAAAAAGCGTTACGGAAGCCATCGGTCTACGAAAAGTAAATACTCTTACTTTCTGGAGGTCATAAAGTTTACGGAAGGCAAATGTTCCACGAAAAAACAAATGCTCGATGTACTGCAAAAGGTTTAGGAAGCCAATAGGTTCACGGAAAGAAAAAAAAAGCTCTACAAAGGAAAACAGGCTTGTGGGAGGAAAAAGTTTCCAGAAGCTTCACAAAGAGCGATAGGTTTGTGAAGACTATGAGTCTATGAGGTTAACGGAAGCCGAAAGCTTCGCGAAGAGCTATAGATTTGTGAAAAGTATAAGGTTTATGAAAGTTAATAGCTTCGCGAGGAGCTAGGTTTGTGGAAAGTATAAGGTTTACAGAAGTCAAAAGCTTCGCGAAGAGCTATAGGTTTGTGAAAAGTATGAGATTTATAGAAGTCAAAAGCTTCGCAAAGAGCTATAGGTATGTGAAAAGAATAAAGTTTATAGAAGTCAAAAGCTTCGCGAAGGACTATAGATTTGTGAAAAGTATAAGATTTATGGAAGTTAAAAACTTCGCGAAGAGCTAGGTTTGTGGAAGGTATAAGGTTTATAGAAATCAAAAGCTTCGCGAAGGGCTATAGGTTTGTGAAAAGTATAATGTTTATATAAGTCAAAAGCTTCGCTAAGAGCTATAGGTTTATGAAAAGTATAAGGTTTATGAAATTCAAAAGTTTTGCCAAGATCTATAGGTTTGTGAAAAGTATAAGGTTTATAGAAGTCAAAAGCTTCGCGAAGAGCTATCTATGAGTTTGTGAAAAGTATAAGGTTTATAGCAGTCAAAAGCTTCGCGAAGAGCTATCTATGNAGGTTTATAGAAGTCAAAAGCTTCGCGAAGAACTATAGGTTTATGAAAAGTATAAGTTTTATGGAAGACCAAAGCTTCGCGAAGAGCTATAGGTTTGTGAAAAGTATAATGTTTATAGAAGTCAAAAGCTTCGCTAAGAGCTATGGGTTTGTGAAAAGTATAAGGTTTATAGCAGTTAAAAGCTTCACGAAGAGCTATAGGTTTGTGAAAAGTATAAGGTTTATAACAGTTAAAAGCTTCGCGAAGAGCTATCTATAGGTTTATGAAAGGTATAAGGTTTATGAAAGTCAAAAGTTTTGCCAAGAGCTATAGGTTTGTGAAAAATGTAAGGTTTATAGCAGTTAAAAGCTTCGCGAAGAGCTATCTATGGGTTTGGGAAAAGTATAAGGTTTATGGAAATCAAAAGCTCCGCGAAGAAAAACTCCTCAGAAGGCAACAGGTTCATGAGGAACAAAAAGTTTACAGTTTATAAAGTCCACAGCTTTAGCGGTCAAGCTCAGTGATATCTAGTCACTGAGCACTCTAATAATCCTTTGATTTTTTTCTTAGCATTAGTTGTATCTTGTCTTCGATGCAATTTTTAGCGATTTGCATTTGAAAGATTTTCATATGGATTCTTTTTATCTGTTATACTTGAAACGATTGTAGAGTGTTTTTTTAATCCGGATTTCGAAAGAGATTTTTTCATGGGTAAAATCACAACAATAAAAATTCAATTTCTAACAAGTCCTCGGTGATTTATTTTTACTCATTATATTCAATTTTCGTTCGTAGTGATAATTTTTCCGGTTCGAATGGAACCATCATGAGTGATTCCCAGTCAAGTCAGAATTTGTAAATCAGTCTTGAATAGAATAGGGCAATTGTGTATTTATGTGGGATCTTCTTTTGTAATCTTCTATTGAATAAAAATATTTGTTGATTCGTCACTGAATCAATTCTCAGCAGCTTCCAAATATATCTCTTAGTTGTCACTGAACAAATTTTCAGCAACTTCAAAAATATCATTTAGCGCTGTCACCGTATCAATTTTCAGCAAATTTCAACAATATATTTCTCTTCTGTCACTGAACCTGATTTTAGTGACTCCTATAAACCCTAAGTCCACCCATAAATCAGAAGTGCGGAGAGCGAGTTGCGTGCAGCAGCTAGAGTTCAATTTATCAGCATCTGTAAATTAATTGCCAGCAGATGGCACGGAACGTCACGTGATCTGCCACCACATCCAGACTGCTTGCTATTCCCTTTCAATTTGGAATTGTGATTGGCATGTGCGGGAAATTGATCAATATCGCAATATAATGTTGAAATTGGTGCATTATTATTCGATGTTGTTATCGAATTTCCCGTTGATTACGATAATCTATTACGATATTGCTGTAGCGCTTTGGCGGATAAATAGATTGACTTGGTTATCATGATACATTCTTAAGAACAGCAGCTAACTCCATTAATTTTTTAAACTTTTCTTAAATTGAAAAAGAAAAAGATTGTTTCAGCAATTAGGATTAAAATAATTGGTGAACCTTGAGAGGTCTTTTTCAGATACGCTTAAAATATGGAAGCGAAATAATTGTTTCACACATTTTATAACTTTAGGTGCTGCCCTACAGTTAAACTGAACAAACTTGGTTAGGGGAATCGAATTCCAAGCCTCTTTAACTTCCAAACTGAAAAATCTAAATTATTGCTATACATGTTGTATTGTCAAAATAATTGAATGAAAAATATTAACAATAAGAACAATAAATTCAGAATGATAAGGAATTATTTTAGTTTAAGAGATAAAACTGCTTAAATCGATGAAACCTATCATCTTGAATGAAACCTCTACGACAAAGCATTCGTCAATTAAAATAATATTAGAGCTAAATCATGTTATTAAATATAATAGCTCGCATTCAGTGAATAATATAGCTATATGGACGGTATTTTATGCCTGGAAACTACAAAGATTAGAAAGATTGAAAGCGAAAAATTCATTGCTTCGCAGCAGTTAATAATTCAAGGGATAGGCTGCAGGGCTGCAAAATAATGCCTGCTTCTATACGACAACCTCACGACGCTGTCATCGGGAGATAGACATTGTGGGTTGGTTAATATGGCACATGACTATGCTGATCCTAATTCACAGTGTATAGTTTCAAGATGAGTAAATTATTATAAACTATACTATTTTACTTTCGAGTAATTTGGTCAGTTTACAATCTTGATCCTTCCATTGGAAACCCAGGTATTTGTACTTCTTTGCTCCTGAAGATTTAGTCAGTTATTTCTCTTTATCTTTTCTCCATTTTTTCTCACTTCATCACTAATTTTCACTTATATTTAAAAGCCAGTGCATACCACAAAAATATCATACTAAAAAAACGAATGTTTTCGAGGTTTTCATCTTAAATCCCACTTAACACAATTGAATTGAGATGTGTCTCTTGCCGGTGGCCTCACTTCAATTTATTTCTATCTGTGCCTGAAGTAATGATATCAACTGGAACGGTTATTCAGAGAAACTTCGCTATATTCAGCGCTAAACAAGACCGGACTCGGCGCTCAGTGTTGGGAGAGGTGGAAGTGTAGCAGCCCAAGTCGAAAGCTGCTTACGCACGCTCTGGTCGCCGTGATCAGGGGCCATACTTTCAAAAAAAGTTAAGAGATCTTAAGTTCATCAGCCAATCATTGACGGCCTTTCAAGCAAAATCCACCAATCGTAGACAAGAAAATAGAGCGTAAGTACTTACGTTCACTTAGCGAGTTTTGAAAGTATAGGCCCAGGACTGTGGCAGCTGAGCTCGGTGCGCGTAATTGCTTTACCTCTCAAGAGAGCCTTGCACTTCAATTCTAAACGTCTCGTTTCTCCTATTAAAATTTGGCTCAGGAAGCTCTCGTTACACGATTTAATTGACTGCATTCGACTGGCCGAAGGGATGGTTGGTATTTGCCAGTTCAAGTTTGTGGAAATAAGTTCAAGTAGTTCAACCGTAATATGTTTAGGATTATTTTAACTGTCTGATATTTACTCAGGAATAGCATTATGTATCATTTAATCAATGTGAGATTTTTCTTTTGCTATAAAAAATCAGTCTTTTAATTAGTAACCTATGAACAGATAATCACATTCAGAATTAAATAATCACATTTTGTAAAAAAGAACAGCTAAATACTATTAAAATACCATACACAATCGTCATAAAAATGAAGCGACAGAAAACGAACAAACCCGTAAAACAAAATTAGAATTTACCAGATGAATAACAAATCAGGAACTCGATCCTCTGGAAAATTAGCAATTAACGGTTGAAGCCCAAATCCTAAGAATCGATGAGAGATTCCAGGATCACGAGAATGAACATCGGCAACCGACGCTTGACTTTGTTTGTTTGTTTTTCTCGGTCCAGAGATTGGGTGCTCATTTGTCGAGACGAAGCAGCGGTGGATTATGCAAATTCTTCCAGAGAAAAATGTCTGGAATCTTTTGCAGGCGATGCGACATTATGCAAAGAGAGGCAAACTTTTGACAATTTGATGACTGCGGCATAAAAACAGAATCGCTTATTGAAAGTCAATCTATCGGTTGATGGATATTTTAATAGGGCGAGGAGCATGCAGAGAAGTAGCAAGGCTACCACGTAAAAGGCTATCTATTGTTTTTAGCGCAATTTAACATAGAGATAAGATTTATAAATAAGTAAACATTATTCCTGTGAGTAACCTACGTGACCTATATCAATTTTTTTCCTTAAAATGTGGTTGGATAAAAAAATATTTAGCATCCAGTGGTATGTAAGTTTTATTATTTATAACGAAATTATATATATTACTTGCTAAAAAAGCTGCATATTGATGCGTTATTGTATTTTTAAATATACGCTGCTCACAAAAATTTTCAATTTCAGACCGCGGATCAAACAGCAGTTCAAGAAGCGTTAATCTTGCCATGCATGTATCTGCACGAGGCAATTAATTCTGTCACTTGTAGCAAGGAACTAGGCATGCACCTGACATCAAAGGATCCCGACCGAACAATTACTCAACAGCGAAAAGAAAACAAAATATCTTTACAGCAAAGCAATGTTCTCTGGACTGTTATGTTTGAACTCGGTGAGGTATGGTGGTGTAGATCACATCGAAACCCCTAAATAGTTGCGGAAATTATATAGTAGAAATAAACATAGGTGGTTGAAAATAGGAGACAGGTCAACGCGGCCCAATCAAAGTTGATAGAACTATATAATATTATTATAGCTAATAATTATCTTATATTATCATCCCATTTTTCATACTATTATATCATTTTATTATATTATCACTCCCGGTACCTTGCAGCTAGTTACGCTTGCAATGCAAATTTTTGCGAATTTTTTCGTCTCAGATTAAATATCGGACAAAATAAAGTCCATATTGTAATGCACAAAAATGATGTTCCAAATATCACCTACTGAGAAATATTATTAACCAACTATCAAATGATTATGAAACGAGCAGCGTGCATTCCAGGCAATAATCTAAGATATATAAGGTTATTAAATGCATTATTTTAAATGGTTTATGAGGACAGTTTCTCGTTATATGGTCTCCTTAAATTTTTAATTCTCTAGTCGATAGTTTATTTTATTGCTGAATTTCAGTCAAAGAACTTAAATGAAACTTGGACTATAATTTTGAATTAACTCGCATACATTGTTTCTGTATGTTGGATAGCTCTCTAAAAACAAGTCATTGTTCAGCCATAAATAACTACACTAGGCAAATTGTAAGCAATGCATGTTTAATAGAAGTACTTATTAGCAACTGCGTATCAAAATAAGTTTATAAACTGAAATTTTTATCGATTTTTTGAACGTAATGAGCTTGAACATCAATTCAAATGCAGTAATCGAATTTTCACTGAATTTTCTCTTCATTTATTAGCAGTGAAATAGCGTAGTATAGTTCGCTTAAAGGAAAAGTCGGAACTACAAGCAAGCTGTTTTGCATCTCTGAAGAAGGTATACTGGACAGTCTTGTCTCGTACATTTTGCTTAACTCGGCCACCAAAAATACAAACAAGTATCGAGCTGCCGGAAAAAATGCTACTTTGTTCAACTGAACAAATTCAGGGCATTGTTCTCTTCCCTAACAGAGTATTCTTGAAATTAAATTTAAAAATTCAAATTTCAAGCAACATATTGTGGCATGGAAATAAATGTAAATGCACAGCGGTAAACGGTGTTCAATATTCGAGAGGAAAATGATATCTGAAAGAAAAAATATTGGTGCAAGTAACCGAAATTAGATTGTAAAACATATAGATCCCTTTCATGTGTCAATATTTAAACGGTTAGAGAGTATTACAAGTAAGGCGAAGGACATGCACAGTAGCTGAAACAAGAGAGAGATTCTCACATTTCGCATCTGCACTCGAATTTGACGCGAGTGCAGAAAAATATTGCGCACATTGGAGTTATTTCTTATGTTGCGATATCGAAGTTAGTTTTTGATTATTTCTATATTTTAGTAAAATTTTGGTTCCAAATTTACCGCTCTTGATATTGTGTGCTGATTAGTCATAAGATAAGTGTGATGCTATGCCGCAGAGCACGTAACGTCAATAAAGTCTCTCAACTTCAGGCTCAGTATATGGAAACTGCCGATAATATAAGTCAAAATAGATTTTTTTGTTAAGTTTCCAGTGCATTTAATTTTCATTTATGATTTTGAATCGTTTTGCTGGGCATGTAGAAACCTACACCAACGAATAGGTCACATAAGAGGTTTTTTGATCTCGTCACAACAAAGGACAGTTATAAATATAAAAGCGAGATGTAACAACAACTTGTGTTAGTCAATTAAAATAGATTTTATGTGAAGGGAAAGAGTTAAAACCTTTCTTTGACCATAGAAATACAAAGGACTGTCATAAATGTAACAGCGAGATACAACATCTACTAGTATTTGCTTTGAATAAACATTATATAAAAGTGAAGGTATGAGCCCTTCTTTTACCACAGCAATGAAAAATACTCATAATTATAAAAGCGAGATTCAACATTGCGTTATTCACTTTAAATAAATTTTATATAAATATAAAGGAATAAACCGTGGCACTAAGCAGCAGTAGCCGCTGCCTCCCGTAACGTGCCAACGTCCAATCAAGATGTTTAACGGCGCTCCAGGAGCGGCCAATCAGCGATAAGGAAGTCCCCAGGCACTCGTCCAAGATAATAAAATTGACGTAATTCTCCCTATTATTTTAGCCTCTGGTTGTGTGACCCCCGCGCATACGACGCGAGCTCGACTGTGTTTCAGTATTTGCTTGCCATTTGTTTGGTGAATTTTTACGAAGAAAAAGAAAAAAGTATTTTCGTGGAAAAAACAGTATTTTTTTAATTTCTTAACCCTTGTTGTTTTTTCATTGTTGTTGACCACAGACGTTACAAAGGCCACAGAATAACGCCCAGGATTAATTTTTGGAATAGTGAAATATCTCTAACGCTGCCAGTCAATCATTGTGCTCAATGAAAATTTGTTTTGAATCAAAGACGACGAATCAACTTAAATACCAAACATTTTATTATCGTAGCAAAGTCTTCCTATGTTTTACAATGGCATGAATCTCTTTTTTGAAAATTCAGTTCCAAATTAACTACCTCGTATATACTAAAGCTGATCATTCCAAAATGCATCGATTTTTCGTGCCCCACATTAGATAAATAGTCTTCATATCCCAGAATTGAACAGCACATTCCCTAATATTGGTAACGGTAATAGCAGCAAAAAGTTTGATAAATTAGAGAATATTTTAACTCACAGACTACACATTCTTCATACCTTTTATCCTTGCAAATTCTTATTTTGTTCGCCAGAAATTCGCAGAGGAACAAACTCTTATCCAACATAAGTATTTAAATATTCATTGTAGTATCCGTAGAGTTATGTCAGCTACTCACATTGGTGCTACGTAGTACTGGACTTCGAAAGGAGACAAAACTGTATGAAGTTGCACACACGCGATGTGAGTGCCAACATTGTCGAAAGTATATTATACATTTATGGTAATTAATGATCCTTCCATTACTGGAACATAAAAAATTTTCTCTTTAATGCCCTAATTCATGGCGATTCATCTATTTAGCGTCCCTGAAATTCCATTTTCCATTACGCATTTTCAAATGCAGTTTCCGACTTGAAATATTAAAATAATATCAATTTTGCTTCTACCCATCAAAGAGATTTAAAACGATAATGCGGGTGGAATACGCATATTCATTTTTAGCGGGAATATTGAAGCTGTGCATGATGAATATGACGCATATTTTCAATTCCTTCATCGGATAAATTCAAAATACAGGAATTCATTTATCGTTCTACCAACCAAATAAATCATTCAAACGATAAGTGAATATTTTATGCAGTTAAATCATTGCTCTAACAATGTTTAAAATCGTTTTAGGTGAAATATATAACCTATAACCCTACTTCCAATATGTCCGTATACGCAATAGTCTCGTATACGCAATAACACGTGAATGTTCGTTCGCACTTGGATTTACGCGTCAGGTATCTTTCGTTCATTAGTAATGTATCGATACTAAGCGGATTGTCTGAAAGACTGTCAGAAAGCCTCGATTATGCGACTAATCTTTTATTTCGCGTATTTCATTTTATTATTTCCATTTTTACGAATCTTGTTGAAGTTCACGAATTTCTTCCCTCTTGTTGAACTTAGCGTTCCCTCAGTAGAGAAAATAATTTCTCTCTTTTAGATACCATTTGATAGAAACGACTATCAACAGTTCACCATTTCAGCACGCTATTATTCTTGTCAAGGGAAGAAGACGACCTTCTAATATAAAATCATCGAATGTCATGTATCATCTCTCTCAAACGCATTCTTCATGATGAACATAAGGCAATTAAACTCTACGTTTACATCGATAATCCATTAAATTAATGGCTTTTTTCGTAGAAAATATATTTTTGCAAGGAAAACAGGACACCAGAGACAAGGATATCCTAGAAGAAGCAAAGCAACACGCATGCCATGAACCAACATCTCCGCTAGTCCCTATCCAATCTTGCCTGCCGACAGCTTCATGGCCGATTCTATCTCCACCTGAAGATATTTGTCTGTGTTGCGGTCACAAAACTTCTCAAACTGCAAACCGTGAGTGGAAAAAAACTAGCGAAAAGTCACATTTCAAACGATTAAACGTGCATTTACATTTATGTATAATTAAATGAGGAAAAATTATAGTTTCAGTTTGTAGTTCAACGCTCGTTTAGGGAGGCCATTTGATGACAGATTTATTATTTGATAAATGTAAAAAATTAGCAATCTCCATTATTTTCCTTTTAACAATGATAACACCTACTAATAACCCATAACAATAAATACCTGAATACCCAATACTAATGCAATTCGATGTCAGATTCTTTTTATTTCATAAATTCAGTCGAATTCTAGACAGATTTCACGGCGACGTTGAGTTTTTATACTTCGGTATGCAGGGTGCCTGCAAGTATTTCAAATTCAGGCGCTGTGGCGGCTGAGGACGCCTGAGATAGCAAGAGTTTATCTCACAAAGCCGTATTATTTGCCACACATTAGCTCCTGTCGTACCAACAAAGAGCTCGCGCTGCTCTGACGCTATTTTGCGTCTGGGAGCGTCGATCGTCGCAGAGAAATTCCCTTTCTTTGTTATTGGCATGCGATTTGATATAGGAAATAAACATGGGTGCATTATTTTGACAAACAATGTTCACTAAATAACCTACGAGTTGATGATTTGGACGATAATGTAACCGGAATTTAGTAACCAGATAAGTATAATTAAACTAATTAAGAGCTAATTATGATTATACTGGTACAATTATTGTTGGATGCCTTATTTTAGTTTGATCTTGAATAAGACCAAAATATTTTTGGAGGTTCAGCATAAGTAAAAAGAACACGATTAATTTTTATTAGCCTGCATGGTACGAATCAGCATGCCATTCGTGAAGCCCATTTCATATTTTTTCATGATTGCGTTGAAAATATGAATTATTATGGGTGTTCAATTAAGGTTTGTATTGTTTAGAGGCCCGAGGTCAAATGAAGGCATTGATGTCGAAGCTTCGTTAGTG
Organism: Hyalella azteca; assembly: GCF_000764305.2. NCBI lineage: Eukaryota > Metazoa > Arthropoda > Malacostraca > Amphipoda > Hyalellidae > Hyalella > Hyalella azteca. Next base: position 74,574 of record NW_025943067.1, on the reverse strand, counting down.
AAATGGAAGTCGAGCCGCTCCAAATGAGGGCTCGTCAGCGGATCTTTGATGTTTAAACTACAAAAGAAGCACCGCAAATTGAAGTGAGCGCCCAGCGAAGAAATAAAAATAACGGAGTTCAATTCTCTATTACGAGCATTAATATGAGTCGGGTATTAAAAGTATTGGTGTTATTTGTAAACAACGTCATCAGAAGATAATTATTGAAGTGTTCCCTCAGTATTCAATTTTCTTTCTCTCTATAAGAGACAATTTGCGGAGAGCGACCGTCGACAGTTCATCATTTCGCGCGCGCTTATTCTTGTCATGAGGAGAATAGCTCTGTGAAAACTACGGCATTTTCGATGCAGAATAACACGATGAGAACTCCGTTATGTTTAACGCAGAATTTTAATAGCCCTGTGGAAATCACGCAATTCTTAATGCAGAATATCTCTGCGTATATCACTCAACTTTTGAAGCATATAATGTCAAAACTTTGTCATTTTTAATGCTGAATAGCCCGGCATAAACCGGACCAGATTCAATGAAGAATGACCCTACACAACTACGCAAGATTTAATGCAGCATCGCATAGTGAATACTCAGTCTACTACCGGTTTTTGTGTTATCAAGAATAAACGGCGAAAAGTTGTAATTTATACTACGCATAGAAGCACAAGAATCAAAAAATAAATTATTATCAAAAATTAAAGTTTGGTAATAAAAGTCTGGAAGGAAAAATTTATTCCTGAACTCAGTTATTTACCAAAATAAGAATTTACTGCAAATTGAACAAAGAATACAGAATTAAATTTGCTCAACTAGGTGCTAGATAATCTCAGCTCGAGAATTAAAAGTGAAATAATAGAGCTTCTTGTCGTCTGCTGCGACTTACTTCCTCTTAATTAGAGACGAGCTCAATGAGCTCTCCACTGCTGAGGGCTTTAATTAATTGGTCGGCTCAGGAGATCTCGCAATGAAGTAAGAAGATATTTTACAAGATATTTATTATTTTTAAGATATTTATGTTTTTTGCTTGCATGAAGGCAAGTAAATTACATAATATTAAATTTTAGTTTTTTTCCATTGACTCGCTTTCTTCAGGTTGTTGTTCCATAAAGAGCACTCAATAAACGACTGAAAACTGTTAAGGGTTGTGATGTAAATTAAATGTGGAAAAATTTGTTTATTGAAAGACAAAATACATTGCAATAGTTATGTCTAAGTCGAGACCAAATTGAGCTTCGTCACACAAATTAATTCAATTATAATTGAATTACTTATATGACAATTATTTTAATTATTATATGAGTATTTCAAATTATTCAATAATTCTAGCTAGCATTCGAGAAAATAAACTAGGATCAATCAGTGTTCAAAATATTCTAGTAAAACTCTGCATAATAATCTGGTCAAAAGATAGCCAAATCATAATAAGTTGCCGGACTTCAAATTACAATTTGGGCTGAAAATATGAGCATGCGCTAAATTTTTTCTGGCATTTTCCAGACTAGAAAACGGCTTGACGTTTCAAAGAGTTCACTGCGAGGCTATTCAACCCGAATCCCCTTCGCTTATTCTCTGGTCTTCGACTGAAAATCTGACCGCACAATAATAAGAATGAAACCCTCGTGCCTTTAGCCTCGAACGTCTTATTTGTGAGGCATTAAAGTTGTTCACTTGATGGCAGAGAAGGAGCCGAGAGCTCCTGTTGAGAACAGCTTTTATCCACGGATAGAGTGAATGCTCAGTTGTTTCCATCCATTCTTCGATCAAGGTAAAGAAATATTCTAGTCTAAAAGCCACTACATGGGTATTGATCGGGCTTCTTTGCCGTATTTTTAGCCACCTACCAAGTTTTTAAGAGCAGCGAGACACGCAATAGAATCGCGAAGTACGGCAGTCATCAGATGCTCATTAGTTAAGACTAGCGAACACCATATTTTACAGTCACCACACTGCTACTTTCTTCTGCACATCCATCGGCAGTTTTAGATCGACCAAAGCAATTTTCATGGGTTGCGATAAGAGACAAATAAATTTCAAATATTTTCTGTAAACCATTCCGCGTAAAAATAACCGTTCACTTTCAAAATATTTTTAGAAATAAACTACACGTAAAATTACCTTGCTAAAAAAGATTATGCAATTAACAATGAAAAAAAAAAAACCTAAATAAAAAAAAAACCAATTAACCGGCAACTTTAACGGAACTGCCCCAAAAGTAACAAACAAACAACCAAAAAACCGAAGCCCTTCGCAAATTATAGCCAGAGCCAATAAAGAGCCAACGGATTTCGCCACTTTCGTCCCCTATCGCCCCAATTACATATAAATTAAAGACAGATTTCCGTTCATGATTCACACAACTTTCGTTTTATGGAAGTTTAGTTTTTGATGTCAGGTAATAACAAGGCAGAGCTCCAACATCAATGCATCTGGCCCGACTTCCCCTCAGCAGGGGCTCGGCCTATAACCATCCATCGTAAACATTCGTTATGGGCTCTGAGCAGCGCTTAGCTGCTCCACGTAGTAGTAAACGCTGCTAGTTACTGCACAAAATGGATGGTCTCTTCTCATATCAATCCTTATGGCCTTATAGAGCCCACCCAACCTTCTTCTTATAATAGATTATTAAGAATATTTTGTATCTCTAGCCTTAACTCTTTGTTCACCTATACATTTACCGTCGTCAATGCTATTCGTACCAAATGGCATGAGAACGAGAGGTCCAGTCACTAAACAAATGGTTAGAAATGGCCTATTTTGGAAAATTATAAGACTTGGTGGCGAATTGAGACTGACACAAAAATGTGAAGCAAATAATAAATGTACTTACAAAGAATAATTAGATTCACAGTTGTCGTTTCCTGATAAATCGTGACGCAAGCCCGAAACTTTAATTGGTTGCTAGATTGATGGTTTTGATCTTCTTGAATAGAAGCAAATTAAATTTTGATCAAATGAATTTTAATACAAAAAATACTCAACATTGTTTGTTCCCTGTGAGTTAAGTTTTTTAGTACAGTGTTTTTGCCAATAATTTTCGGTAAAAACACTGAACTTGTTTATGAAAGAAATTATTTCCCCATTCAAGCGTGAGTAATTCGAGAAAGGCAAGAAACACTAAAAACCCAATCAGATGAACCTTGATTGATCGATGCACACTGTGTACAAACAATGTAATGCCCAATTTGCAATTTAAAGATACATACAAGTAAATTCAATTAAATTAATATAATTGAGAGAATTTTGGAGTTTCAACTTCAGGCAAGTCTTGTAAAGTTTTTTCATTTATATTTAAATTGAATGGCGCACTAACTGAACATTGAACAAATAAGTATTTTTTTCATACGATGGGTACGCTAAAACAAATTTTTCCGCTTTTCCTGGTCCCGATGTCGCCCTCACAAATCTGCATAATTGCCTCCATAACAGCTTAAATTGGAAACTCCGACACTTACAGATGGCGCCTGAATAACTCTATGTAAAAATTTATACCTATTCTTTATAGCGTTCAATTCCGGCATAGTCAAGTAGACTTCATCGCCATAACCTCCACTTTGCCTTAAAACTTACATTGCACGACAATGTTTTCGTAGGGTCAAAAAGTTTCTTCAGAAAAAATTCTGTTTCTGCATGATTAATTTAGTCAAGTTTTAAATTATCACAGGGCATTTTTGATATCTTAGTGGCTACGGTAATTCCAATCCAGTAATGATTTAGAGCGCACAAGTAATGCTCATATAAGGTGGCTACGGTAATTCCAATCCAGTAATGATTTAGAGCGCACAAGTAATGCTCATATAAGGCCAGTAGCTGTGGCAATATAAATGGTAATGCCTCATAGACGCTCCTCTTTCCGTGAGCCCTTCTCAAAGCCAGGCCTTTGGTTAAGCAAATTGCAACGCTGATTGAATACATATAAGCTGCTATGAGACCAGACTCCTTGATGGTTATTCTTGCAGCGAATATCATGCATTATTCTAGTGTTCATTACTCGTAACTCTGCTGACTTTTTATTCGTAAAGTTCTCAGTAATGCTAATTCATCTTCGAACTTTGCTACCCCAAAACGCTGCTGCATTGTAACGCAGATGTATGTTCAGAAAATAATTCATAGCCAGTGAATTTATTTTCGCTTTATTGCTGCAATTTGGAAACTCAGACTTCTCGTTCCTTTGAGTTTAGCTCGATTAGTCCAAGATGTTCTTCAACTCCTATTATGGATCAAGGGTTATTAATGATACTTTTAGAAGAGTTCTCTTCACTACGAAAAACCTGCTCCCAAAAATTGGACCCGGCCGGTGAAATTTCTCTGACCTCGGACGAAGTTCCTTTCCACATTGTAACATTGTAATGAATCTATCAAATATTACCAAATAGAATATCTAGAATAAAAATGAAATATTAAAAATATATATATAAATATGTAGAAAAATAAGATATCTAGAATAAATGAAATATCTAGGGAAAAAATATCTAGAAGAAATGAAATTTCTATAAAAAAACATATATCTAAAAAATATAACAATACATAATAAAATTCCGTTATCGTTCATACATGTTATTAATGCATTATTTTAAGATTTAACTCGTGCAGCGTTAACGGAAACTAGCACTCAGACGCTTTGCAAGTTCCCAGCAGGCTAAATAAACCAAACTAAACTAAACTGAACTAAATTAAGTGAACGTCTAACAATTTCGGACATCACATAGATTCATTCGGCATCGTAATAAAAGTTTGATATTTGAATGTGCGGGAACAGGAAATTAATTGCTCTATTGAACTCTGGTATGAGGAAATCCTTTTAACAACACCATACCTAAAGCAACAAAAACTAATCGCAATATTATTCGGATTGTTTGATATCTGAGCGCGGAGCGAGATAAAAAATTTGAAGTTAAAAAAGAAAATAATGAAACTGATTACGATGGAATTTGTGTTTCTAAATTCTCAGCAAGTATTTTATGGATATAAAGTTAATTTCAAAGTAATTACTGTCAGAACATCGGTGGCAAAGATTTCATTCAGAGTGGTTATTCTATTATAACGTGGTCTTTGTTAGAATTTTTTATCATTAATTTTATGGAACAGTGACAAAATTTTCCAACGGCCAAACCAAGGAACTCCTATCAATATAGCAGTACTTTTAATCAGCTGCTTGACTTGATCTTTGAACAATCGAAATTATTATAGAATTACCACACGATTTTGTTCCTCTGCAGGGCCCATACTTTCAAAAAAGTTAAGAGATTGTAAGTTCATCAGCCAATCATTGATGGCATTTCAAGCAAAATCCACCAATCGTAGACAAGAAAATAGAGCGTAAGTACTTACGTTCACTTAGCGAGTTTTGAAAGTATGGCTTCAGATCTTTTACCTTTAGGAGCTATGAGCAAATTTCTCCGGATATGGACACGATTATAACGGAGAACTCCATCAGTTTGAGGACTTAAACAAGTGGTTAGAGTGGGCCAAGATAAGTGAGCGCATTATAGCTATCTAGCACTTAATATGAGAGCTTATCAACGACATGTCATGATAGACCTCCCCGTAATACGGAATCCATAATTAGGTTCAAAAGATTTTTCTTGTAGCCTCAGATATAGGCAGGAATCGAAGATCTATAATTGGACAAGAGAAACGTTGATGAATGCAAATCCTAAAGATAAATTTTAATAATTTTATTATTTTTCCCAAAAAAAAACATTAAAATGAAGTAAACTATGGCAAAATTTAAGAGAAGATTATTCTTTTACAAATAACTACATAGCAGATACCCCAAATCTGTAAGAAAAAGATATGTTTTGTGATATGAAAAACTAGTTGAAATGTAGGACTGAAGAATGTCACTTGTAACTGTTATCTGAGAAAACGTCTTGTCATCCTATACATATAACAAAATTGTGGGAACTACAATTGTTCACCCTCAAGCAGTATGACCATCCATAATTATATTGGACAGATTTTTCATCAATGTTGAACAAATATTTTTCACTTTGTCAATAAAATTAACTCCAAGTCTCTTTTCTGCATTTAATTAGAGTTAAATTCTGATAGAATATCAAGTGTTGAATGTATATGCCGCGGAGTCAAGCTTCATCTCTGTCTTCTCATTAAAGGCCAGCCTCATTTTAGTGTGTACATAAGCAAAAACTCCCCCTAAAACTCGGTAAAAAAATGCCAAGACTTCCAAGTATTCAGGTTCTTTTTTTTCAGGGCACATTAATTATTGCGACCTCTTCTGGGATCCGAGGTGCGGAGTTTTTCCCGATCTTCTCGTTCTTGAGACGTCATTTCTTCGCACAGGAAATTCGAAGGACGACGTCTCATCAACTTATGGCCAAATGATGACGTTCGCGGCGCTCTAAACCAACATACTTGAGGCCCTTGGCCCGAGTGTTGAAACCTGAGAAATTTTAGGTCGCAAATGCAAACAGAACGTGTGATTTTAACGATAAAGTAGTACAGAAAAGTATTGCAAGTGTTAACTGAATTTAAACACTTTCTCAGGATAAATTTACGAAAATTGTTTAGCTTTCTGAAAACAATAAATTAGTTATATAAACAATTAATTATATAATCAATTATTATTATAATTATATTTTAAGAAGCCAACGTTTGAGGAATTTTGAGAACAGTATTTACTGATTCTTAGAGAATTTTTTTTCCGAACAGTACACCCTGATTCTTAGTGAATTTTTGAGAACATATAGCTCAGGGGCCATACTTTCAAAACTCGCTAACTGAACGTAAGTACTTACGCTCTATTTTCTTGTCTATGATTGGTGGATTTGGCTTGAAAGGCCGTCAATGGTTGGCTGATGAACTTACGATCTCTTAACTTTTTTTGAAAGTATAGGCCCTGATTGTTAGAGAATTTTTGGGAAGAGAATGCTCTGATTGTTAGAGAATTTTTGAGAGCAAAATTCTCTGATTCTTGGAGAATTTTAGAGAATTTTTGAGAACAGAATGCTCTGATTCTTAGAAAATTTTTGAGAACAGAATGCTCAGATTCTTAGAGAATTTTTCACAAGAGAATGCTCTGATTCCTAGAGAATTTTTGAGAACAGAATGCTCTGATTCTTAGAAAATTTTTGAGAACAGAATGCTCAGATTCTTAGAGAATTTTTGAGAACAGAATGTTCAGATTCTTAGAGAATTTTTCACAAGAGAATGCTCTGATTCCTAGAGAATTTTTGAGAACAGAATGCTCTGATTCTTAGAGAATTTTTGAGGACAGAATGCTCTGATTCTTAGACAATTTTTGAGAGCAGAATGCTGTGATTCTTAGAGAATTTTTCGGAAGAGAATGCTCAGATTCTTAGAGAATTTTCGAGAACAGTATGCCCTGATTATTAAAAACAACACAAATTTTGATGAATTAAAATCAACGATTGTAATTTTTTAATATTTCTGCAATTAACACTGTTGTTAACGTATAGTTCGATTGCTCGGGTGAGTCAAGGAGATTAACCGCAAGCAATTACAGGAAGGACGACGAGGTCCAGCTCTCCAGGGGCCATACTTTCAAAACTCGCTAAGTGAACGTAAATACTTACTCACTATTTTCTTGTCTATGATTGGTGGATTTTGTTTGGAAGGCTGTCAATGATTGGCTGATGAACTTACGATCTCTTAATTTTTTTTAAATTATAGGCCCAGGACTCGATAAGGAAGAGGTTCAGAAGAGCTCAAATGTTGACGGCAGGTCCTTCACTGCCCATCGAGAGGGAGCCTAGATAAACCGTTACAGCTGTCGGTTTTGTGCGTTGTCGTTGCGATGAAATGCATCTCGCTCAATGAATTCGTCGGTTTAGTATAAGCTGCGCGAAAAAAAACTGCTCATCGTCCGCATTAATGAAAATTTTACTAAATTTTAACCATTTTGGCAGTGAATAATGTTTAGATGCCTTAGTCTTCATAATTACGTAATATTTACTAAAATTAATCTTTACGATTTACGTAATCTCTACTAGAAAAATAATATAAATTTTTTTTGCATAGATCTAACAGGAACATCCCGTTTAAAAATTAGCCTATGGATGCATCAAGCCTCAATGACCGTTATATGCACACGGTAATGAAAGTAATTTTCAATAAATAAAATGTTATTGCATTTACTGTGAATTTATGAAGCAAGGTATGCTCTCGAGTCCCTCGTTTAAGGTAATGAAGCCAGCGATTAATTGTTCCTGCGTCCGTTCCTCGCGATATGGCCGAACAAAGACCACCCATAATGCATATAAAATGATTGAAATCTCCTAAAATTTCAAAAAAAGACGATGGAAAATTTACTTCAGAGAAAATCAAGAGGTCATGAAGATGTAGTCAAACCTGCAAGTAACATCTTAGGCAATTGAGATTTGCATAAAAATATTGATGGCAATTTCCAATTTGATGATCTGCCGTGTGCGGGATTTAAATTAATCTAGGAGATTTAAATTAATCAGTCTCGTCATAAATTTATTAATCAGTCATAAATTTGTATCTTGAAAAAAAATTATTAGATGGTCAATTTGTTTATAACCTAAGTAAGCATCACTAAATAAATGATATTTTGCTCCGAATTTCACAGTACCCCCAAAACCTCATCATATCCGAAAATGAAAGCAAGACGAGCTTGAAACTCATCTCGTATCACAAAGATGATATCTCATGCCCAAAGTTTCATCTGTTCAATGTCAAAGTTTTTGGCCAAAAAATTATAGACTTTACGAACAAGGCAAGGAGATAACTTTTAATTGAAAACCCCGAGCGAAACAGCAGATTTACCGATAGTGCTCTGCCAAAAATTTCACGATACGAGGCTACAGAACTTCCGTCATCAGGGCTACAGGACTGGAACAATTGATTTTACGAAGAACGAAACAGAATCTTTTACTGGTTTCTGTTTTAGATTTACTGTTTACTGGTTCTGTTAATTGATTGCACATTTCAATTGACAGCACGCGTCAGATGATCGTGATTGATTTTGTTTTCAGTTAAAGCGAGCATTTTTGGGAATAAGTTTCGAAGAATTTGCACGGCAACAGTGCCATCATAGTACAACTTTGATTATTTCAAGACAAAATACATTTGAATTTCATTAAGCATGGAAGTTGTTGAGATGAAACAAATGTGAACATCCATCTAAACAAATCTATTGACAAAATGAAAAAAAAAATTAAATTATACTGTTGCGAGTAGAATATATACACATATAAACGCATATAATATATAAATATATTAGAGATGCGAATAGAATACATCAAGTAGGAACTAATTGTATGACATCAAACTTATCTAGCTTTTAATAATTACTTCTAAAAATATAATTAACGTATTCAGACTGTTCAGCAAATTGGTACGTTATTTCGACTACTTAACATTTCCATTAATTTATTTTTTATTATTCTATAACTTCCATATTTATCTACATACATGAATATTACCATATCTCATGATAAACCAAAATGACTTTAAACCATGAACGAACACTATGTGCACAACTAGGCTCGTTCTATATCGCACTCGCTTCACAAATAGAGCTTAAAAGGGTAAGTTAAATGTCAGGTGTAAATTACGCAGAGTTTATAGAGACAGACGCTACATTTCGCCAGATTTTGTTAGACGTTGCAATTTTCAATAGGTAGTACATTGCAAATGATTTGCGAATGCTAGCCGCAATTTTTTTTAGATAATTTAAACTTGTAGCATTCGCTCCAAGTATCGCCCCGCCTGGAAAACAACGGTCCATTCGTTTTGCACCGAATCCTATTTAATTTTTAGCATTACAAGTTCCGGTGAAAGCGTGCTGCAGATATTTTTACTCTATTTTCTACGTTCAAATCCCCAGTACAAACGAGTTCCAACATTTCTACTCTATTTTTCACACAACTTTCTAACAGGAAAACTTCTTGAGCAGCGGCCGTTTGATCCCAACTATCTGAAAAGCTAGACGAAAATTTCCCTTAAATAATTGAATTGAATGCTGATAAATGTATAAAGTGTAGCACAACATTTTTTGATTTAATTCAAACTTTCGCAAGTTGAGAGAAATTATCACGATATATCCTCCTTTTAATAGATAAATTTTGTTTACATATGTCTTGTAATTCATTAGCTAGGTTTCACGCTGTATCAAAATCGGCCAGATCTCGAATCTCTTCATGGTTATTACAACGTAGAAATGCAATCATTGCAAATTAAAACCAAATTCGCGATAACATATTCACTCTCAGATCAAAATTCTTTCAATTTGTTGTATCCAGGAAATATATAATCTAATATGTTGATATTTAACTACCTAAGCCCATGACTTTGATCAAACTTTCGTTCGTAAAATTTCACAAATTAAAAATATTTTATCGATTTTTCTCAATCGTTCATTTCCATCTAAACGGTATTCCTATGTCTTCACAACAAATATCAGTATATTTATTCCGGTGTTACTATCTGTTCCAAATCATTTTGACTGACATATTTTGTTTCACTAGATAAAGTCACTATTTATCGGTCATGCACGTACAACTTATAGTGAAATATTCCATCCAGCCTTGTTCGAATTTATGCACGACTGTGTTGCGTTTTAGCGCGAGACGAATGGACTTAAACATTCCAGTTTTTCGTGTTTCTTCTCAACTAACAGAGACAATAAAATAAAGTTTCCGAAGAAGTTCGTTGTTGTCTGGCAACACAACAGCAAGAAATGATTCTCGCATCAAAGAACCAATTCTTTCTAGACTCCTTCATGCTATCGAATAAGAAAGTTTCGAGGCCAAAGTTTAAAAAAGCGAAATACAGAACGGATCACAATGCTGTGCTAACAGAAATTTTACGAAGTAAATTTGTTTGACAATAAAGAACATTCTATTGAGCTCAAGTTGTCTGGTAACTACAAGACAAGATTTTTACACAAAAAGAGTTAATCGCGCAGGATTTTATAGTTAATTTTCATCAAGGTGCATGCATGTAAACTAAAACTTATTTACTCCAACAAGCGAGAGTTTTAACAAAAACTTCAAGTTATTTTACAAGAATATATAGTGTAATTTTCGTTTCAGTTCCAGAAATAGTGAACAAAACAAAATTCATCTCCATCAAATGATCTTATTTAAATTCCAATGAAAAATGAATCTAAAACTCTTCTATACTGTCACTAACTTTTCACACTCCTCGGTGGATCAAATAAGAGAGGTTGTGTTATGCATGAGATCCAAGTGCATGGAATAAACATTTGAAAAAACTGCCGCAAACCTCCATGTCTTGTTTCAAACTACACAAATATTCATGCGACGTTCATTTACATTACCCAAGTATTAAACAAGCGATACGTGGGCAATTAAATGATTCCACAATATTTACGCGAATCAAATAAAGTTTTATCGGTTGCAAATAATTATCATGAAGTTGTGCTTCTATAATATATTAGATCGGATGTTACACTGCAAAAATAAATAATAGTTGCACATAAAGTGCAATTCCTCACTCGATACAGGAATGCCATTATGCAATTCCTGCCTCAATAAAGGAATGCCATTATGCTGTTCCTGCCTCAATAAAGAAATGCCATTATGCCATTCCTGCCTCAATAAAGGAATGCCATTATGCTGTTCCTGCCTCAATAAATGAATGCCATTATGCTGTTCCTGCCTCAATAAAGGAATGCCATTATGCAATTCTGCCTCAATAAAGGAATGCCATTATGCTGTTCCTGCCTCAATATAGGAATGCCATTATGCAATTCCTGCCTCAATAAAGGAATGCCATTATGCAATTCCTGCCTCAATATTGCAATGCGGGAGAGCGAAATTTACTTTGCCGAGCAAACAATTGGTTTACCATAAGCGGATTTCCGAGTAGAATTGGTTTACTCAGTTACTGCGTCAAATCAATTCGAAAAATTCTTCCGAATTTTAGGATTATTTTGAGCAAATCAGTTTTGCTTTGCGTCAGCTCTGTTTCTCATCTGGATTTGTGGATTTCGGCTTCATTGGGATAAAGAAAAAAATTATCTTTATCCATCTTTGAGAGAATTAGAAACTGTTTTTTTTTCTAATATATTTAAATTAAAAGCGATGTTATTTTGTGAACCTAACTTTGAACTTTACTTCACAACAGAGTGGTGAACCTTACATGAATTCTCTGAAAAGGCTTAATCTCAAAACTTCCAGTAAACCCAGTGTGCATTCTCCATGTAAACTTTTCAATTTACGTGCCATTTAATTTTAATTGGCTACTGTGATTTACAAATTGGGAGAAAAAAAATCAGAAAATTTCCTCTTTCTGATGATGGCAACTATGAAATCACGAAATATTTTTGGGAAAACGTTATTGATTTTAGCCTGTCAATACTAATATAAGGTAATACGTAGGCAACAGGAAATTTCACAGCGGAAGTAGAGAATCAAGTTGGTGTAAATTTTGTAGATGTAAATGTTTATAGTATTGAATGATTTTTCACGATTTTATTGGATTTTTTTGTAAAAAACTATGTATATTTTATTACACGGCACGTAATATCTACGATGGTGACCAACATTCATTTTATAACTGGATTCCGCTTAAATAATAACTTATTTAACATTGCACTAATTTCCATCCTAATTCAGAAACCTAAATATATTCGTTTTTATCTCTATTATTGCTTCAGATGCAACACAGGAAACAGAAATTGACTCACAAATCATCATGTTAACTCTTTAAATGATAATCTCCCCCGTGTAAATTATTATTATCAAAAGTAAGTCCAATTTTATATATGTGAATTTATTAATAAATGAAAAATATAATAATAGATAAATAAATGACTCACCTTGACTGTGTAAAACCAATTTGCTCTAGCAAATTAATAGAATCAGAAGCACGTTTGAACAGCCAAGGGCTGCAGAGCAATCATAGTGACTAAATCCAAAAAATCAGCGTTGCATTCGAAATTGCTTTTTAATAACACTGGTGCAAATAATGATTGCATAATTTCTCCAGTATGCATTTTTTTCCGTCTATTCGTACAAAAAATGGGCGAATATATCAGTAATTCCCTGATATATTTCAAACTCTGATGGAAGTGTCGTAAATCTAAATTTGAACGGAATAATTTGTCTGTTAATATCTGAGAAATTCAACTTTTAACCAATTACATTTTTATGCTAGATGCTAACATTATATTAACGTGCAATTTGATGTTCTCTGTCAAGCTACTCCGCTGCATTGCAAAATCTAAACCATAATTTCACAAGGCAGTCGAACTAAGCAGTTAAAAAAAGACTGATAAATTTCTTCGGAACTGGAAACTAAAAAAATTGTGAGCGGCTTGCATCGAGATATCGTGCGTGCTCTAGCAAAATTTGTAAAATGATAAAACTATATTATATTCATCATTCACGTGATTTTTCAAAAGAATAAATCAGGATTTAACTTTATGTTGACTGTTGAAAAGTGAATCTAGCTATTTCGTCGTTATGAAACTTTTTAGATTCACAAGTTGTAATGAGCGAAAGTGAAATAAAAAGTGATTACCGTTAGTTTTTTTTTGTAGAAATATAAATAATTTTCATCCCTGCAATCATTGTTCTTATTTTGATATGGCTAATAGGAAAAAATTATAACAGTCACAATAGGAAAAGAAAAACAGAAGTAATAAGAAAAACTAATTCATGTCTTCATAGGTCTAAAGTTTCCAACTAAATTTTAGTCGAAGAGATGGTGAAAAAACTGAAGCGGTAGGCTGAATATTTATTTCTCTATATAAGAGAGAAAAGGCTCAAGCGCCGCTCAACGCCTCAAATGAATATATGATAAAAAATCTCGATGAAATTAAATCCGAAACTGCTAAAACTTGTGATAAGAAAAATGAATAAAACATCAGGCAGAAGGAAATACCTGCAGCTCCTGATCCAAGAAGAAGGGGAAACGAAGAAAGCTGTAGTTAAAGAGCAGACACAGACAGAGAGGTTGAAGGTATTACACACTACGACAAACTTGTGGCGATCGTGAATGATACGGTCATTAATTGTGCGGTCATATCATTGTTAATTAGCGTCGCTAAAATTTAACGTTAAAGCTTAAAATTCAGCTTTAAATATTTAAGTTACAAAATTCGACCATTTAAATTCAGAATTGGGAAATTTTAACTTACATAAAATTAAAATTCAATGGACTAAAATTCATACATATTTACGGCTCTTATATCCAGTCAAATTTGAAAGAATACACATGAGCAATACATAGAACGGAAATTGAACAACACGTGAACAGATAAGATGAAGCGAATTTAACTGTACTTTTTTGCATTAAGTAATGGAACATAACGATAAATTGATCGACAACAAAACCATCGTCTTGATTACAATATAAGCATCCAAAGAAAGCTGTACACTTACTTTAAAGTATATTAATGCCAAAAATTACACAACATATGGGAAAATTCACATTTATTCCAGTCCGGGGCACATACATAATCACTTATTTTATAGCATACTAATTACCTAACATTTATTACAGTCCAAGGAACATATATAATCACTTATTTTATAGCATACTAATTACCTAACATTTATAAACGAAGAAAGCTGTAGTTAAAGAGCAGACACAGACAGAGAGGTTGAAGGTATTACACACTACGACAAACTTGTGGCGATCGTGAATGATACGGCCATTAATTGTGCGGTCATATCATAGTTAATTAGGGTTTCGATAAAGTTTAACGTTAAAGCTTAAAGTTCAGCTTCAAATATTTAAGGTACAAATTCGACTATTTTAATTCAGAATAGGGAAAAGAGACTTAATTACTACTGCACAAAATTCAAGCAATATTTACAGTTAAGGACAATTGAGGTTGTGTTTTAATCTTTTAGAAGACCGAAAACCAGTTTTCACCTTATTTCTACAACCAATAGCTAACATTGAAAATTGTTTGAAACGATTTTAACTTACATAAAATTAAAATTCAAAGGACAAAAATTCATACATATTTACGGCTCTTGATATCCAGTCAAATTCGAAAGAATACACAAGAGCAATACATAGAACGAAAATTGAACAATACGTGAAAAGATAAGATTAAGCCAATTTAACTGTACTTTTTAGCATTGAGTAATGGAACATAACGATAAATTCATCGACAACAAAACCATCGTCTTGATTACAATATAAGCATCCAAAGAAAGCTGTACACTTGCTTTAAAGTATACTAATACCAAACATGACATAACCTATGGAAAATTAACATTTATTACAGTCCAAGGCACATATATAATCACTTATTTTATAGCATACTAATTACCTAACATTTATTACAGTCCAGGGCACATATATAATCACTTCTTTTATAGCATACTAATTACCTTATCATATCGCGAAATCCAGCATCAAAGGCTCTGCAAATATTACTGCTCTCGCCAGGCGGCAAATGATATCAGAATGATACTCGGAATAATAATATCAGAATAATATTTATTTTGATATCAGAATAATACTCGGAAAATGATATCAGGGACGAGTCGTCCGTCACGATTATTAAGTGCATTACTCTGAAGTGCTCCTAAGCTGGCAGTGGCACATGCTTGAAGAGGCTCACTTGATTAGAATATAAAAAATATCTTAACTTAATCAGACTTGGAATCATTTCGATGGAAATTAAGTTATGGCCTTAAAGAGATAACTTTGGCACAAGGTAAGAATAGCTGCTTGAATGAATAGCTTTAATTCGCTGTCTTCGTTAGAACAACAGCGGTGAATGTGAGATCTGCACAGGTAGGATTAATTTTGAAATGCATTGAAAGAATAGATTTCAAATGTGGTTAAATGACTATAATACCTTAATGACCTGGAAAAAGTAACTTATCACACGGGTATCATATCATAATCGCAAACACAATAAATAATATAAAATGAAATGATCATCTGCGTTGCAGCAGCGAATATAGCTGAACATGAAATGCAAACTAATAATTTCAGGCTGAAGAGCTGGTAAATTCAGTCTTTGATGATGTGAATTCCAGCCAGGTATAGTCATCGCTTCAATATTTGGTAACAAGGTAAGGCTATATAAACGCTTTCATCATGCATGATCGAGCGGCTTCTAAACGTGAGGAGTTCACAGAGGGTCTCATGTTTATTGCAAGTCGTTATATTTCATTTCAACTGGCAAACATATGCGCGTTACTGAACTATTACAATCATTGTTCTTTCAAACGATGCTTCTAACCTTCATTGTATGATAGACTGTCGGCTTATAATTAATAAAATAGTGATAAGTTCATAATCACAACAGGTTTTTTTATTGGCCCTTAACAATTGTGACTGGATTTTACCATATGTCTCAGCAATTGCAAAGACGTTTTATAATTCCAACAAGCGCAGTTGCACCTGTGCACTATCATTACAACAGCCAAACCAATACCCACAAAATGAAAACGTTGGTATGGTAGCTTGATTGCAAAGTACATAGCGAGTTTTCTTTGCCGTCACGCACTCGGTTCATGACTGCAAGAATCACAGAGCTTCTTTTATAGACCAGCGTCACGAGATTAGTACGACTGCACCAGTCAATTGTGGTGGGTAAATCACAGCTTTGGCTTCAGGGCACACATGATTACTATGGCAGCAATAACTGCGAGAAAGACGGACCTGCCGAGCCCCTAGACACGTGATCACAGACAATGAGGCCCTCGTGTCTTTGTCTCGACAAACCAGGCGCCTTTGTTTTGCCTAATGAGAATTTTCCTTCCATGAAAAAAGAAGCCAGGAGAAAAATGGACGTCACCAGAAGTCGCCGACACATTCTCCCTACATTGGAGGGCATCGTGAGAACAGAGTTTTTCTTTCTTTGTTTAAAGAGAACAAACGAACTTTTTTTTTGTAAATCGTTCGCTTTCAATGGATACATGAACGAAAATGGTAAAATAATGTTAATATTGTTTAAACATTTGTCTTTAATGTACCTCAAGATATATATAAAAGATATGTGCTGAGAACTGTATAAAATCGACCAAGCAATGCTTGTTGATCCAAAATGCATGACATTGTAAAGATAATTTGATTCCACAGAGTGAATCTTGAAACAATGAAATTTGGAAGATTAGATATCCACAAATTACCAGGAATATAATGAAAATTATCATGAAATCAAGGTTTAATTTTGTCTTTTTCGCCAGAATTCAGGAAGATGGCAGATTTCATTAACAATGGCTAGAAAAAACGTTCTCTAAGTATTGGTAATATTGTGCAATTTATGCAGATCAGCAATAAGCCCCAGTTTTTTAGAGAGGTTTTAAAATAAAAATAAACGCATAGAACAAAGAACAGAAAAATTAAAAGGTAATCAGCCTGGAAAATGTTGCCAGGAGTTAAATAGGTCATTTTAATGATACTACCCGGGAAAATATTAACCCTCATTAAATGATTCAAATCTTTTAGGCTTATTTCTCTTATGAAAGAGATGACGAGTCATGCAAAACATCCACGTCTGAATAGAGGGTGAAGTTTGCGGACTACTGAGCTGCTTACATGCGCACTGGTAAATGTTTGCCGAGACTCCAATTCTTAAAAAGAAGAGGTGCCTCAAAAAAACTTCAAGCGTTTCCATATAGAGGGACTTGACCGGCTGTTTGGTGGCCATCGAAAAACAGACACACAGCCGATAAAAATTCACCTAAAAATTTGATGTTGAACGATGCTCTACGCTCAGCCGCTCAAAGTATACGACCTTGCCTTCTTCAAGAAAACATTGGTTTTTAAAGCAGGACTTGTCAGGATATTAAGAATTTTTATGCGAGCTTCAGAAAGCTTGAGTTTCATCAGCAAGTTAGCTTAGCTCGAGTGGTTTGATGAGCATCCATTTTAGAACCCGTTTGAGACTACGTTTTTGATCCTTACTTGCGACTAAAAATTCTTTCGAAGCCCTTCATAAATAAAATGCAACAAATAAGTTATGAGAAAATTTCAAACTGCTGCTCAAACTAGCCGGAATTTAATATCATAAACTCTATATCTTACCGTCACAGAAAGTAACTTTTAAAGGAACATTTTTCCGGAGGAAATGATGACGAGTTCCATTCCAATGACAGTGCGTCATTTTTACAAACCAAAATTGATTGCGATTTCTCCGATGCACCGCTAATGGCGTGTCTTCGGCAGCTCTTTTTATATTACTTTTCAGGCTCGTTAGAGGAGAACTCCATCAGCGCGCGATCGAGCAAGTCATATCGAGTAAAAAGTCAAATGTAAGAAAGAATTTAAAAGGGACGCTCTAGCAAAAAAGGATGATGGCTTCTTAAGGATAAATTCATCGAGATTAAAATTATGAAACATTTGTGAGTCACATAACCAGCTTCCGAAGAGAAGATTAAGATGACATAATAATGCTCATTTGTATTACGAGGCAAAGAAATAATCTTTCATGAAATCAAGTAATAGCATATTTAGTCTCCATGCAGCAAAGGCCTTAGTGAATGAGTGAATGTCTTATAAGTGGATTCTTGAATTCTGATTTTTTTGGAACATTTTATTTTAATTTAGATACTGATAATCATTTAAAGTTTAAAAAAGGTTTTACTCATGAAAAATCCATTTTTGACCAATGTAAAAGCATATTCAACAACATTTAAATCTATTTCCCATTTTATTCAGGACAAGATGCAGTCGAAATTCATTGAATGTTTTCATTGTGTTTCGATAAATTAAACTTCATGTTGAAAACCTCAAATTCAGTTCTGGCTTCATGTCTATTCACACGTTGCAGAAGTCGATGTCACGCTGGTGTGTTTAAGCATTGCCTCGACCTGGAATAGCGCTTGTAACGTAAGCTCATTACAAAGTCAAACGTTAATGCCTTACAAAGCATCGTACAAGCATTCGACAGTTCGTCGCTACTGAGGATGCTTGGTAGCGATTCAAGGATGCTTCATGTCTCGCTCTTAAGCGAGTTTTAGTCTGTTCAGTCAAGTTTGCGACACTTGCTGACTTGCAGAGCTGTAGAGTTCACTGCTCTGAAATTTAGTTAGTTGTTCGTGTTTTCTTTTGCTATATAAAACTAATATTAAGATTTTATGTTAGTAAACTCGAACAGTAGAATTTCTACTTGAAACATAGGAAAAGGTTAAAAATCACTGAAAATGATTTTTTATGTCACTAAAAACACGCTCAGCAATAAGCAGTTATTTCAACTGATATCGGAATTCCTCCTTTTAATGTACAATCATGAAACAAGTTGTTAAGCATTGTTCACTGCTTGCCTTATACATCAGCTTCAAGGGAGGTAAGTCCTGCGGTGAGACATTGCTCTAGATAACGTCACTTGACGGACACTTCATTTCCCGAGGGCCAGCGGCATGGTCTCCCTTATTCTGGCTCAGCGCACACTTTGTTCGTCACGCCAAGCCTTCTTGAGCGCCAGACAAGTGCCTGTGACAGTCACCACTTGCTCGACACAACACCCACGTGCCGCAATAGCTTCAGGCTGAATATCGACAATATCGAGTGGTCTTGACAACCCCTTGAAAGCTGGTGGTGAATGATATAAAGAACTGGCGACCGCAAATTTGAATGGACCTCTTCATTTGTAAACAAAATTTCAAAATTAACTAATGAATTTACCGACATGAGTGCTCAATCTGCTTTGGAACTGTGAGAAAAACAATTCGTCCAACGATAAAAAATGTTTGACCCCGATATAAGTTTTAATTCATTTTTTTAATTTAAATCCAAGTTTTCCCGATACGCATTAAGAGCGACAATTGCAATTTTTTTCTGTCTGAAATCTTATGAAGCAAATAAAAGTTCAAGGTATCTTGTATGAACGCTAAAATTGGTTCATTCTACGACTCCCTTTCCCATGTTCAGTCCGAATGACATGGACCGGTGCGTGTCATCAATTGAATTTTAAAAAAGTGCGAGACTAGTTGAAGAAGCCTTGACTTTATACGAGACTCACCATGGGCTTTTTTATTTTTCGTTGCGCCACAATTTTTTACACAGTTTTTTACACTTAAATATTTTTTTAAACCGTAGTGTCTGCCTTCAAAGGCTCATTGTTCCTCGCGAACGCCTCTCACTGTCTCACCCAGACACTTTCCCTTATTTTTTTAAGCGCCCCACTGTCTCACTATCAGATCAGAGCGAAGCCAGGAAAGCAATTCACGGATAATTCGGGCAGCCAACGGTCGCAGTCCAAGTCACTGTCAGAGATTTTCACCCGTCAGTTGGCCTCAGAAAATGAAGACCAATTTAGTGACTCTTGCGTTTCGACGATCTGAGCCAGAATACCCGAAAATCATGCAAAGAATTTTATGCACCTAGAAAAGAATTGAATTGTCCTCGATATTTGTCAGGAATACTCGCTTCGAAATGCCTCAGTGACTTCGAATTCTCTCGCGCCGAATGAAACAATTTGACGTTGAAGTTCTGAGAACGCTCGACTGTTTGATTGAAATTTGGAAATAAAACCGTGGCCAAAATAAATTTGGAATGTGAATGTTTACAGTGCAGGATTCTATTCGTACAGATGACGACAATACATATACGCATCGGAATTTCGAGCATATTTCAAAACATTGATCTTTGCAGAAATACGCTAGCAAAGTGGGCGAATACATTTTCGTAGAGCTGATTGCGTCGTGATTGTCCAAAAATTTCACTTCAAGAATTTTTTTAAGGTTCACAAATACACAAGGAATGTTTTGCAAAGTCAGGTACGAAGTTGATATGAGTATTGAAAAAAATATTTAGGATATTTCGACCAAATAACAAATTAAATAGGATTTTCCCAAACTTTTTCAAACAACAATAGTTTCGCCAGGTATTCAAGAAAAATTGTTACTATTCCTCCTCAATTTTATTTATCATTGTCAACCTATTTTGAATGTTTTCTCCACTAGAAATCCTCTAAAATGTAAGTGCTAATTTTATGAAAGATTACAAGATATCAAATACAGTGACGAAATTTATGCTGAAATTTCCAGTTTCTCTAGGATTCGTTCACACAAAGCCTAGCCATTTCTATAAAGGAACTTTTTAGTTCTTTCTGAACATAACTTGCGATCTCTGCCAACATCAGGGAAAAATCTAACAGCAGAAGTTTCGAAGAAGTTCATTTTTTTATTCTAATGATTGAATGAGATATATCAAACTAAAAATAACATCTTTCACGTCAAAAGAGACCTCTTCAACGTAAAAAACCGTCTTTGACGTAAAAAAGAGAGGTCTCTTACGTGCAAAAAGAATATGCCTAACTTAACCAGCAAAAATTGAAGTCTTTAGCAAAGTAGAATTTTCAGCGGCCCAAACTTTAGTGGAGTTTGACCAATAAAAGTCCATACGCATTCACATCGCATTGAATGAATTCGATTTATTCTGAAGTTGGCGTAGAGAAGTTTTGCTTCAAACGATGGTACCGAAACTCAAATCGGAGTTCTGGAACCGTAAATAAAAATTCTTTTTAGAATAATACAGGCGGGCGGTGACCAGTATTTACATAAATTCTAACATTAATACGCAGTAGTACTGGCGTTTTAAAACTTTTTCCAATTCGGGCGTGCGAAGCATAACTCGAAACCTCAAACCGACCCACTTCAGCCGGCAGAGTAAATTTTTGCCGGTCATTTCAGTAGCCATTGAAATCATTCCATCTATATTTCATTGTTATTTAATTATTTATTGAAATTATAGTAGGAATATTTCGTTTTTTATTTCATCATTGCTTCATTTCCCAATGAAGTTTTGTCGTTATCGTTGAATTTATATATCATTATTCACATGAACTATCGTTGCTGCGTCATCGGAGCATGCAACGCACTACTCGACCAACATGGTCGGTCTCGACGCAATTAGATTCTGTTCGTTATTTAAATCGTGGCAATTGCAGCTAGAATTTAAAATAATTGTCAGAGCTATCCTGAAGTGGTTGGCAACACTGCTGCTCTCAATACATAAA
This sequence comes from Hyalella azteca, assembly GCF_000764305.2. Classification (NCBI taxonomy): domain Eukaryota; kingdom Metazoa; phylum Arthropoda; class Malacostraca; order Amphipoda; family Hyalellidae; genus Hyalella; species Hyalella azteca. The sequence continues at coordinate 52,676 of NW_025943067.1, read as the reverse complement.
AACGGGATAACTTGATGAGGCATAATGAAATGTCAAGTTCAAGTCGGAAAGATTGCTCAGACTCTGATAACATTTTATTTGCAATATTCTTTCGTATATTTGCTCAAGGATATTGTTTAATAGCATCCGTTACAAAATAGAAACATTAATGATATTTAATGAGCTTCCTCCACAAACGTGCTTATCGATTTAGTTGTTGTTATTCATTTCATTTGTATTTCTGTAGTGCTGGACTCAGTCAATGCTCTCAACTGCTGGCCTCACGAGCTCCAGAAGGCCATGTGGGGCTTCACTGGCCAGCTTTAAGGCCACATAAGGCCAAATCTTATGCCGCTGCCATTCCAAGACATGCGATTATGGCCACCATATTGCAATTTTGATGGTGATCACCTCACGCATGCCTAGAGCCGCCGGCCATTAGGAATTGCTACAGCTTCCCTACTGAAAATTGCTTATGGATTTCCGGTGGCCATCGGTAAGCCTAGAAGCAATAATTCACACAGCATTTTCACAATATTTGAGTTAAAAATCATCATAAATCATCTTAAAATTACCATGGAAAGTTATTGCTGGATTTCTCATTTGGACAGTTATCAGTCATTCGATGGCCGCTGACAACAATGTCATGACTTAGCGCGGATTTAGCTCGCGGTCATTAAGGCTTGCCCAAGTCTTCGGCTGATAATTCTTCGAGATGATTCTTTTATCATACTGGGGTAAGTACGAGTTGGTCATAGGTTATAATCAAATACTGTTTAGTTCATTGGCACTCACTGAACATTGTTTATCTTCACAATCATTAAACAAAACCCAAAATACCAGACCAAGTTCAGTTTATTTGCAGGCAAATTTTTTGAAACAAGAATTTATGCCGCTTGTTTCCTGCTGGCGAGTACCCGCAGTGCGAACAAACTTCGCTCCATTTATAACGTAATAGGAATTTTGATCGAGTCGCAGCTCACGATATTATTTTATTAGGCTCAGTGAGCGACGTTTATGCAGTCGAGCTGCACAGCGCAAACTTTGCCGTGAAGACGAGAACTGCTTCAACTCCGGCCATGAGGCGGCCACCGATAATAATTTATTTGTTCCCTGCAGTCAAATACTCCTTGGAATATTGAATACCTTGTAGAAAATAATAGGCGTTTGACCTACGGTGCCCAAACTTTAGTGGAGTTTGACCAATAAAAGTCCATACGCATTCACATCGCATTGAATGAATTCGATTTATTCTGAAGTTGGCGTAGAGAAGTTTTGCTTCAAACGATGGTACCGAAACTCAAATCGGAGTTCTGGAACCGTAAATAAAAATTCTTTTTAGAAAAATACAGGCGGGCGGTGACTAGTATTTGCATAAATTCGATCATTATTACGCGGTAGTACTGGCGTTTTAAAACTTTTTCCAATTCGGGCGTGCGAAGCATAACTCGAAACCTCAAACCGACCCACTTCAGCCGGCAGAGTAAATTTTTGCCGGTCATTTCAGTAGCCATTGAAATCATTCCATCTATATTTCATTGTTATTTAATTATTTATTGAAATTATAGTAGGAATATTTCGTTTTTTATTTCATCATTGCTTCATTTCCCAATGAAGTTTTGTCGTTATCGTTGAATTTATATATCATTATTCACATGAACTATCGTTGCTGCGTCATCGGAGCATGCAACGCACTACTCGACCAACATGGTCGGTCTCGACGCAATTAGATTCTGTTCGTTATTTAAATCGTGGCAATTGCAGCTAGAATTTAAAATAATTGTCAGAGCTATCCTGAAGTGGTTGGCAACACTGCTGCTCTCAATACATAAAAACGGGATAACTTGATGAGGCATAATGAAATGTCAAGTTCAAGTCGGAAAGATTGCTCAGACTCTGATAACATTTTATTTGCAATATTCTTTCGTATATTTGCTCAAGGATATTGTTTAATAGCATCCGTTACAAAATAGAAACATTAATGATATTTAATGAGCTTCCTCCACAAACGTGCTTATCGATTTAGTTGTTGTTATTCATTTCATTTGTATTTCTGTAGTGCTGGACTCAGTCAATGCTCTCAACTGCTGGCCTCACGAGCTCCAGAAGGCCATGTGGGGCTTCACTGGCCAGCTTTAAGGCCACATAAGGCCAAATCTTATGCCGCTGCCATTCCAAGACATGCGATTATGGCCACCATATTGCAATTTTGATGGTGATCACCTCACGCATGCCTAGAGCCGCCGGCCATTAGGAATTGCTACAGCTTCCCTACTGAAAATTGCTTATGGATTTCCGGTGGCCATCGGTAAGCCTAGAAGCAATAATTCACACAGCATTTTCACAATATTTGAGTTAAAAATCATCATAAATCATCTTAAAATTACCATGGAAAGTTATTGCTGGATTTCTCATTTGGACAGTTATCAGTCATTCGATGGCCGCTGACAACAATGTCATGACTTAGCGCGGATTTAGCTCGCGGTCATTAAGGCTTGCCCAAGTCTTCGGCTGATAATTCTTCGAGAATATGGCCAATTAAGACTGTATACTTAAGTATTTCAGCACGGTGCCAATGCAGTATAGAATATATAAATGCATAGTTTTTATTTGCGTTCCAGTAGAAAAATTATATATATTTGATATTTTTCTATTTGGTATTTGATCTGAACGGACGTTAGGTGTTTGATGGGAAGTTTTACGCCCATGAAAATATTTTCAATAGAATAGGACCTATAAAATGTGAAATAATCGTTATTTTTCAGCAGTAGTAAACGTCCCTGCGTTGTGCTGAATATATGGAAAGCAAAATGTGTATTGAAATCGTGACTCAAACAGCAGTTAAATAGTTTTATTCACTCAAGATATCTCGAATCATAGAGAAAACGAAGAAAAAATTGATGATATGATAAACATTTTTGAAAGGATAACTTTCTTCACGGATTTCGTGCTCACATTTATTACTTCCTATGATATGGGTCACTTGTAATATTTATTAAATTTTCATAATCAAGAAATCAACACTGCACCATAATGTAGGGAAAAATTATCATTCTTACAAATGATTCATAAGGAGCCAAAATCTCAGAAATTTACAAAAACATATTAACATGATTAATTAGTGAGAAATACAGAGTTTTATCTACCATCACAAATTGAATATTAGCAGAGAATCCTGATGAACATGGCGAAAAAAAAATCAAAAACCTCAGCGGGAAACTCATAATTTATTTATTAAAATAAAGATGTTTCACAATAATACCAAATTTGAGTTCAGAAAATTTTAACGAAGCTTTGTTCGTAAGTGCGACAGATCCTCGGTGAATAAGATATATTAAAGTGCATCCATATATTATCTCGTATCAAAATAATGAATAGTCTGAAAAAAGAACGTCAGAAAAAACATAATGGAAGTCTTCATTTTTTCATGATATTTTGCTCGGCAGTGTTCAAGTTCCATCCGTGAAAATTCGCGAGTACAATAAGAAAAGTAAGAAAGACGTGATTCGTCCTTGCATCATGACTATGTCGTAATAAAGATATTATATTTTCATGCCTGACTACCCATCTCTTCCACGTAAAATTAAAAAAAATTAAACATGAAACAAATGCTGAGCAGATTTATCATAAAGCATCCGTCATCCGAAATTTCTCATTTTGAAATCGCGGAGTCGAAGCATGGCATTTGGTGCCGTAATTACTGTCGTCGAGAATTCCATGGAAATATTCATATAAAATTCAAAGGAATTTCAGCGGCGAATCTGCAGAGACTCCCTCTCACGCACGCAGTAAAAACCCAATGTGGGATTTCTAACACAGAAATTTTTGCTTTGCGTCGATGCAACGAACACATGGAGAAAATAATGAGACATTGTCCAAATAGCGATGCACTTTAAACCCTGCCGTTGGCAACCTGGTCCAAGTTCCCCCAAAAAATTGAACGTTCAAGGCCTCAAGCAACAAATGCGCGGCAATAATTGGGACAATTTGACCCATACAATTCTCTGAGTGCCTGCTGGGACCCAGCTGCGTTCATTCCTGGTCTACTCATTTCAATAGCTCGGTGTTAGCAACAGCTGCGCTTTTGATGTGAGCTACTAAGCATTAACATTTTCAAAATATTTTAAAACATTTTGCTGAACGAGTTTTTCACCGTGAATACGCGGCTGCGGGGCTGTGCATGTATCAAACAACAAGCACAAAGTTTGAGACAGATACTTGTTTTATTTTATATATTTTAAAGTTTCTAAATTTTTTTAGCTATAAGAAGCAAAACTACAATTCCAAGCTTCCAAAGAAGCAAAAACTACAATTGGAATGAATAATGTATTTTTTATTCATCTGTATGCTCATTTCCACACTCGCAAACCGTTGGTTGCAGTCGACCAACTCGGCGTTCACCATCACGGGACGGATCTTAAGCGTTTCATGGTAGTGAATCAGGAGCGAATTGCCGCAAAATGTCCTTTATTTGTTATTGCTGCAGGTCCTAAATTTTACGATCGAGGCACTCGTCCTGTATCATAAAGAAGCTTGTACGATCACTGATTCTAAGGAACGAATTCAAGGGCAATTTGGCATAAATGTTCCGTGTCATGCAGGGAATCTTTCTATAAAATCAACAATTAAAAAGCAAAAAATTATTGTAACTGGTCAAAGAAACGGGTATCAAGGAGGGTCTTAGGGTTTTATAGCAGAAAGAGCTGTGACAATAGCAGAGACTATTGTAGTTTAGTTTATAATAAGTATAGCGATGCAAGGCACTTACTGGAAATATATTGCAGCATGAAATCAGTTGGAATTTTGGTCATGCAGTTTGTCAGAGAAAGAAGATGAGACACAAAATGCTCAACAAATTGAACATTGAAAATTTACATTTTCCTACATTTCAAGTTGAATGAAGTATTAGAATACAAGACATCATAGTATCTCATAAGCCATACAAATAATCAAATGTTTTAAATTATTCAGGACCGATAAAAAATATGTATGAATTCTGAATTCGAACGCTTTTGAGGGCATCAGAGTTCATTTGAAGCCCTCAATCCTTCTTGAATCTGTTGATGTGTAGCAGAAATGCTGGGGAAAAGCTCCCTTGAAAGCTCTGAAGAACGCGTGTCTCCATTGAAATCTGCAGCTCAAAGACACAAGTGCGGAACCATGCAAGCAAAAATTTATATAAATATTTCCCGGGCTCTTGACGCCCGCTGAAAAAATGCCGATGTTGCAACGGCTTTCAACCCTAATTAAAATCATAGGCGTGTTTTCAGTGGCCAACGAATGGCCAGCGACGAGCTTGCGAAGTTGCGGCGAATGGTTTTATGAGGAATGTGTCCTTTGAAGAGGACTTAATTCCTGAATGCGGTGCGGTCTAGAGGAATATACGCGGTGTCGTCGCAAGGAATATATTCACACGATTTTAAGCCGTGCAGCGGGCGCATAGTGAGCGCATTTGCCCATGACAGCTCTCCTCTGAAAACATAGCTTGTTTGTTTAATTAAACATTGAATGCTAGTCACATTTTTCCTATTGTAGTATTTTTCACTTGTATATATATAGTCTTTTGCGATCAAACATATCATTATTTATTTATAGATTTGATACTACACAAATTTTTGTATTTCGGAAAAATTGAACTACAATGATATTTTCAGCTGATTTTGTTTTCAAATTAATGAAAGTATTTTCATACACTACTGTTTGTCGAGAGAACTCTAAAAAGTTAATCTTATTAATTTTTCAAGTCACACTATTTTTAGTTTAATTAGTTAATTGGAGAAGTGATGAAGACGTTTTAAGCAATAACGTTTTAAGCAAAATTTACATCATTTTCATGCCTTCTTGCTTTTAAAATTTCAGTAAATTTGCGATCGGAATCCTAATTTTTTTATGAGTACTGAAATAATAACTTCGTATATATCAATTAAAAAATACCAATTAGATTTAGTTTGAATTTAAATAAAATATTATGAATAAAAATTTCTGCCGAAAGCTTGATGTACTTTTTCGTTCACGATTTTACCTCTACCAATATTTGTCAATGTCTTGAAGGAGTATCTCATCTCAAAGTCATGAAAATTTCAGTTTTCAATGGACGACATGATTGACAACCGAATTATTGATGAGCCATCCACTATTCAATCCCAAGCTGACCTTCTTGTTCTATTATTTTATAATGAAATAATTTAACACCCATGATTTTTGTCATATTTTTCGGAATGCAAACTGAATTGAATTCCAAAAAAAGTTAAAAATTTCATGGAGTTGAGAGTGACGAAGGGTAAGCAGATTGTCGCGAAACTTTTTCCTTAATCTTATTGCCGACAAAAACCCAAGCGATAAAAGCTTTAAATGTGCCCACATGAATTATAAATAAGGTTTCATATTTGCGTATAAAAAGGAAACGAGCAGAAATCTCTTGCTAAGTCTTTATTTTGCTTGTACTTCGTTCGTGCTCGAAGTTAGAACGACTTTGTCGCGAAATTCTGTTGATGATTTGAAAAACAAGAAGTTTTGCTGTTAAAGTTTGTTTGAGTCTAGCCAAGACGAAGACAAAAAACCTCGCAATTTGACAAAGAACAACAGAATGACTTCGTTAAAGTTTTCATCCAATTGGAAGTAATGTGCCTGATTGCGAGGTGGACCTCGAGACGCGGGCTCAGCGAGGCCAGTTCTGGAAATTCTTTCGATAATCACGAGGTCTGCGATGATTGGAAATTCTGACGATTGATATTTAGGATAATTGTGCATTCTGTGATGATTGAAACTTGTGATAATTGGAGATTCTGCAACGATTAATATTTAGAATAATTGTAAATTCTGTGATGATTGAAACTTGTGATAATTGTACATTCTATGATGATTGAAACTAATGATGATTGTACATTCAGTGAGGATTGAAACTTGTGATAATTGTACATTCTGTGATGATTGAAACATATGATAAGTATACATTCTGTGATGATTGAAACTTGTGATAATTGTACATTCTGTGATGATTGAAACTTGTGATAATTACACATTCTGTGACGATTGAAATTTCTATGATGATTGTACATTCTGTGATGATTAAACCTTTTATGATAATTATACATTCTGCGATAATTTTGATATGTCCTGTGGAGATTAGAATTTATGCGATTTATGGAATTTTTTCATGGCTATCCATTTTTATTCCGCCATTACTTGTTTAAATAAGCAGGAATCGATAATCAGGGGTCCGATTCTATATGAGTGAATAATTATTGACGCTGTTTTCAATTTTTAGTGCTTTGCTCCGTGAAATATGAAATTTTTGTTATAGCCCATATTTAAAAAAAAAAATTCATCGAAATATGGGGAATAATATGAAAAAAAAAATTTAAAGTCACTCGTGGGATGCGCGTGAGCATATTTTCAACATAAATTACTTCTTTCAAAAAATTAAATCTTGGCTCGATTTTTTTATCCGAGCTTTAAAACACTGTAATTTTTCGCTAATTTCCAAAGCCTTGTATCAATGTAACAAAAAACGATGCCTTGCTCGCAAAAGAAGATGCCTAAAAAGCTATCTTTATTCCCGGATTAATTTAAACTTGTGAGAAGCCTTTTGTTGAATTCTTTGCATATTTAAATCGACCTCATCGGAAACTCCAGCCGCGATGACACCTCTTTAAATTTTAAGTTCGGTTCTCTGAAGAAGAATTGAAACTCCTTGATGAGATGGACGATGTTCGATAGAAAGGTTACTGTCTTGCACGCACATCACAGGGGATAGAGGCTTGGAAAATATCGAGGTTAATTGAATTTAATAATTGTTTGTAGTATTACCTTGATTGTCTGTCAGTATTACTATACCTTGATAAGTATTCCTATAATAATCAAGGTATAGTAATACTATACCTTGTATATAGTATTACTATCCCATGTATATACTACAAGGTGTAGTAATACTATCAGTATTACTATACTTTGCATAGCACTACTATACACGTAAGCATTACTATAGTACTATACAGCAATAGGTACAGCATTATATATACATGTGTTGATGTCTCTGTATTTAATCAACGTCACACTGCTAAGTCTCATCAAGCAAATCAAGGTAAATGCAAATGCTTGCAAATCGTGGTGAATGTCTCATCAAGCATATATAATTAGGTTAAATACTTTATTTTTGTAATTAATTTTGTGCAATTGTAAAATAGTTGCATTCATTGAACTTTACGTTCAAAATTTTGTGCGCGAAGCTAAATTCAAGCAACTCCGTTGAAAAGTGAGTTAACATTACATTCCTATGTTACTTATTAAGTTCAGTATTACTATACTTTGCATAGCACTACTACACACGTAAGCATTACTATAGTACTATACAGCAATAGGTGCAGCATTATATATACATGTGTTGATTTCTCTGTATTTAATCAACGTCACACTGCTAAGTCTCATCCAGCAAATCAAGGTAAATGCAAATGCTTGCAAATCGTGGTAAATGTCTCATCAAGCAAATGTAATTAGGTTAAATACTTTATTTTGCAATTAATTTTGTGCAAATGTAAAATAGTTGCATTCATTGAACTTTACGTTCAAAATTTTGTGCGCGAAGCTAAATTCAAGCAACTCCGTTGAAACCTTGAGTTAACATTACATTCCTATGTCACTTATTAAGAAATTCGACGGATATGATGAAATTCTTTCTATGATTTATCACACTTGCTGCTGAAAATCGGATCATGGATAAAAAATAGAAACAAAAGGAGTGAGAAATGCTGGCAATTCGCGAAACGATTCTTTTTCTTTTCTGGGCAAGACCAACCTGCAAAAAGTCAGGACACTTGTACTCCCGAGGATCTCTTCAATAGATCAGGGCGCTTGAGAAACAGCAGACTGTTTTTCACCCTCCGCTTGGAGGGAACTTCTCCTCTTGATCAGAACGTGTCTCTTATACACATCTCCAATGCANTTTTGATCGAGTCGCAGCTCACGATATTATTTTATTAGGCTCAGTGAGCGACGTTTATGCAGTGAGCAGCACAGCGCAAACCTTGCCGTGAAGACGAGAACTGCTTCAACTCCGGCCATGAGGCGGCCACCGATAATAATTTATTTGTTCCCTGCAGTCAAATAGTCCTTGGAATATTGGATACCTTGTAGAAAATAATAGGCGTTTGACCTACGGCCAATATTGACCGACTAGTTGGCCAGAGATAAATCGTGTTCGACTTTAATCAGAGAATTGGAACATGGGGAGCGACAGCCCCCGGTCGCTTCGGTCGTCTGCTTTATTAGCTTCAGCACCGAGAAATGTCGGGAATTTGTGCAACATATTGCAGCGACAACTAGCATTCCGTGCATACATCGGGTACAGATTGTTTCACGTTTGGAGACTAATTTATATATAAAAAGGGTTTCCAAGGAAAATAAATATTTGAGATAGGTATTTCGTGCCATGTTATCAATGTTATTTTGACATGAGCAACGAATTAAATACGAGCGATTCGTAAAAATTGTCTATCTTCCTTTCATACCGTGAATTAGAATTTGTATTTTTTTTCTCTGAGACAAAGGCACTGGCACCAAGCAACCCAATTTTATATCAATCTCAACCCTTTATGACTTACCATTATTATTGCCAACCATAATATTGGCAGGCATTCGTTTTCCAGAGCTTCGACATGCAAATGTTGCCGCATTTAAATTCACGACCACTAACCTTCGACAAGCAATATCTAAACACTCGTTATTTAATATTATCTATTGACCGCGATTCAAGGTAGTGATCAGTTTTGAATTCCAATTTGAACCTAGTATGCCCTACGGATTTATATATATTACTTATATATGTTTAAGTACGTTCCTAAACGCGTTGCACCGAAGTTATGAAAATTTAAAGTATGAACGTAAGCTATTGCAACTGAATAAATAAATGACAGAACAACGGAAACCTTTATTTAACGCCGGAATTTTTATGTAACGCCGAAGTGAGTAGCTTTAATAAAAAAATTCCGCTCACTTCACCAGAAATCTTTGCGAATACGTGCATTTATTATACAAGCTCACATGACAACTAAGATATTCTTCACACCTGCACGCAGTAATACGTTCCCACCCACACCTGCCTTGGCAAGTCATGCATTAATTACCACTTATTTGATTACCCAGCTCACATTTCAAATGTGATAAAATACACATGCCAGTTGACGAATGCTGCAGTTGCAGACATCTGTGCATAATGACATTGTCGCATGAATATTTATTCCTTGACGAATCTTTCTCTCAAAATGAATCTCAGAGGAAGTTTCAGATATTAACTGGCACATACTATTATTTATATCTAAAATAATATGTCAGATGTTCTTGAATCCCTTACTAAAAACCGACCGTTTCAATACGCAAAACGAGTCATCCCAAATAAAATTTCAAACTATCAATTAATCAAACACTAGAAGCCAAGCAATATCAGTTATAAGTTTAGGCAATATTTTTTAAGCTGATTGAGCAACCTAACAACGGGTCTATTTCTTCATCAAGCTCCAATCAGCGGCGCATGGGCCCAGATCTGAAGAGCCCTATTAAGGCCATCACCCAGTAATTATAATTATTATTATAACCATCGCTCAGTGGCTCCTTCTCTCATCAATTAAGATAAAGAGCCACTGCAGTAGGCAGAGCTCGTCATCAAAAGCCGACATACCCTCGTCTCATCAGGTAATGCTAGAGCTGATCGAGGTCAGGCGTTTGGTGTCAAAAGCTGCTTCGTCTTAGCCTGCACTTAGGCATTACCTTACAGTGATTGATGACTGATACTCGAGGCTGATATTGACGATTGCTTTTGATGTCGAGATTAAAAATTTTTATTCGTGAAAAAGTCATTCGTACTTCCAAAATCCTGCTTCTGATCTCAAGATCTGAATCAGACTTTAGTGAAATTATTTTCATTATTTTGACAACTGATACTCGAGGTGGATGATGAACATTGATTTGGTCTCGAAATTAAATGATTTTCTTAGTGAAATCGTTACTTGATCTTGCTGACTTCTAATTCAAGTAAATACTAAAGATAGTTTCTGAGCTCCGGAATAGTGACTTTCCTAGAGAAATCATTCCATACTCGAGTCATTATATACTCATCCTCGCAACTTATATTGATGATTGCGTTTGATTTAAGACAAAGTCTTGAAGTATGAGAGTTATTTTTATCTTTTGATCTCATTGAAAACAGAGCACGAATGACGACTACCACCATCGACGGTTACATTATTTTCACTATGGAAGTTGTTCAATGAATTTCGATGTGAATGTTTGAAGTGAATAGCGGAAGTTAATAACGAGAAGTGAAAAACAGAAACAACGGATTCAAAACATAAAATGTTTTGAATCGTGAAACAAGAGAAGGAGATTTCATCCACTCTTTTGCAAACTCATTTACAAAAAAACGTAAATAATTCGGCAAATGATATTATTTACAGAACACGTTGGAAGCCATTTCGGTTACCTGAATTACGTCAAAACTGTCCCTGCAGCTACACCCTTGGTATGTCAGGTGAAGAATAGAAGTCACTAACAACTCCCTCATGCGAACTGCAACAAATTAGCAGATTTCTGGAATAAAGGAAAATGGATATACAGGAACGGGATTATCATATCACAAAATAAAGAAATATGGTTCGGGAAATGATGAAAGATGATGAGTTACTGAATTCATATCAATTTATATACGTAGTTAAATCTTTGCTGTCTTATCTACTTTACTTTGCTAATCAACTCAGTTTTTGCACTTGGAATTTGTAAATTAACTCAATTTGTATGATTGGTACAGAAACATTTTTAATCGTATTAAGAGAGGCAAATAATTTGTTGAGCTTATGTCCATAAGGGGAAGGGCAAAAATCAATTTTTTTAATCATACCTCTACAAGACTTTCAGATTTTATTTATGACAGCTAATTCTGATGGGAGTTTTGGCAATTGTAGCAATTCTATCTTTGTGTGAACACTCGTACCTAGACCTCTGACTGCTTTGCTTATTGATCCTGAGCTAATACATCTCTCAGTTTCAAATTATTAGATTTTCAGGCACAAAGTCAGCAGGGGTACGTCCTTGAATGATGTAACAATCCTTAGTTTAAATTTCACTCAAGTAGTAGTAATAGTGCGTCTGCATTGAATATGCTAAATATAGTCGCCCGGTCGTCGATTCATAACGTAGTAGAATTCTTACAGTAAACTGGGGTTTCGCAAGCACTACTCAATGTTCAAATCTTGATACTCTGGGGTCATACTTTCAAAATTCGCTAAGTGAACGTAGTATTTACGTTCTATTTTCTTGTCTATGATTGGAGTATTTTGCTGTTAACTTACGATCTCTGAACTTTTTACGATCTCTGAAAGTATGGGCCCTAAACTGTTACCACAGGGCTACCTTGCCATACTCAAAGGCCCCAAAGGAAATAATTCAATGATTGGCTGATGAACTTACGCTCTCTTAACTTTTTTTTAAAGTATAGGCCCTAAACTGTTACCACAGGGCTACCTTACCATACTCAAAGGCCCCAAAGGAAATAAAACTCAAATCTGATCCGTCTATTTGTCTGCGGAAATTCTCGTATAATATTTATTTGCGGAGGCCCTAAGTGTATTTTAACTCCCGGACTCTGCGGTTCCATAAATCTGGGAACTTTTGCTCTGGTTAGAAGGCACTTGGGCGCCATTTCAAACCACTCACTTAGCTGTGGATCTCATAAATTGTCAAGATGGAAAGCCGGAGCAGGCTTGAATATTTCATACGAGGATCAGCGACCCCTAATGTTCTTAGTCCATTTCATACGAAGATAAGCGACACCTAATGTTCTTAGTCCTTTTCGTACAAAGATAAGCGACACCTAATGTTCTTAGTCCATTTCATACGAATATAAGCGACACCTAATTTTCTTAGTCCATTTCATACGAAGATAAGCGACACCTAATTTTCTTAGTCCATCTTATGTTTTCTGTCACATCCATGTCACCAAATTCCTGCGCACTTAAGATTTGCCCAATTCATCTGGCTCCGTAGCATTTAAATGTGATGAAAATTTTCTCTATAAAACAACTTGTTATAATTTTTATTTGTCTTAAAACGTTTTGCGTTGAACAGTCAACCAAAGAGTTGTTTTCTAATTCGAATTCTGAGCTTGCCACAGATGTTGACAACAACTGTCGTCTAAAGTGAAATTTTTCTGAACAGCAAGCCTTCGATAAAAATAATATTCCCCTACATAATTCAATACAGAATAAGCCTTTAATGTGGAATAATGACATGCACAAACGCGTGATTTAGGTGAATGAACCCGGTGAGATGACCGGAACAACATCCCGTATTCATGAGACGTTTCGATTTACGCTGCACAGAGTGGATCACTTCGATAAGCTCCTCTAATTAACATGGTAATTGAATTTACTTCGCCGATATATCACGCGCTCCCGACGGCTTCTACTGAACGCCGCTGCTGTTGTTGTGTAAGTGCTTCTAGAGACGCCGGGACAGCTGGCAGAGAGGATCAAGACACGATAACAGCGTCTTGAGAGCGACAGATGTCAGAGATCACGTCCAGAGACAATGAACTTTAGTGAACGATTGACAGAGATTACGTCCAGAGACAATGAACGCTATTAAACGGTAGCCATAAATTACGTACATGCAGAGACAATGAACGTTAGTAGACGTTTGCCAGGTATTACGTCCAGAGACAGTGAACGTTAGTAGACGTTTGCCAGGTATTACGTCCAGAGACAATGAACGTGCCAGCCAGAGATTGCGTCCAGAGACAATGAACATGAGTAAACAGTTGTCAGAGATCACGCTGTCGCGGGAAGAATTTGTAATGTTTATTCTAGATATCGGTGACTAAATCTATTGGAATCTTTCAAAGTTCAAAAATCAATTGTAACAACAACTCAGATTAGTGGTTTCATTTTAATGCGAATTTCGTGGGAATAAAAATTCGCCCAGCAAGACGTTGAAGCTATCGGAAAATTGATAGAAACGTTGGTCTCTTTCGCCACCAAACCGAAATTTTGAGATCTGAAAACGAGAAGATAAAATGAAAAAACTATCATTAGGCTCGTAGATGATTCTTCGCCATTACTAGTCGATAAAATCATTCATAAAAAGTTTAGTGATTCATCTTCGTATGCGCTTGGTGGTCGAAGCATCGAGGATGATACCCGCCATTAAAGTTGAGATTACAAGGCTAGATCTTTGACTAATGATATTTTAGTGAAAGGAAGGCATAAATTGATGAAGTAAAATAGAGATGACAGCTCCGACTCCGAGTTTTCAGCGCTGAGCGTTCCCAATAACCGCCGCACAAATAGCAAGCTCATCTCGCTGCCTGTGTTGACAAAAAAAATTTATTAGGTAGTTCACGACTTCCATTTCTAGAGAGAGCAATCAAAAATTCATGATAAATTAGACATCTGAAAAGTGCGATGGCGAAAATGAGCGAGATGAAGTTTTTGGAACCTTGGCCCTCTTCATCGTCGTGAGGCAAAGAACGTTAATAGACGCTTAGCGAAGATCACGCCGTGAGACAATAAACGTTCATAGAGAGTTGTCAGAGATCACGCCGTGAGACAATAAACGTTCATAGAGAGTTGTCAGAGATCACGCCGTGAGACAATGAACGTTCATAGAGAGTTGTCAGAGATCACGCCGTGAGACAATAAACGTTCATAGAGAGTTGTCAGAGATCACGCCGTGAGACAATAAACGTTCATAGAGAGTTGTCAGAGATCACGCCGTGAGACAATAAACGTTCAGGGAGTTGTCAGAGATCACGCCGTGAGACAATAAACGTTCAGGGAGTTGTCAGAGATCACGCCGTGAGACAATACACGTTCATAGATATTTCATAAATATCATTTCAAAGAATAATCAATATTTAGAGAGAGCAATGACAAATCCTCTACTGTTTCAATACACGTTTCCGGAGAAGTAACAACTGTATCTAATGCCTCAGCAGAAAACTTAGTTTTTATTCAGAACTAATTTAATAAGTTCAAATTAAAATAACTTTTTCTAATGTCAAATTTACGAACAATAAATATATTTCGAATATCCTCGTCGTCAGGAACCAAACAATATGCACCGTTAGCCTCCAATAATCTTCACAATTGTCCACAATATTATTGTGTTACATTTATAATACAGCCATATCCCCAACTATCTCGAGAACGTACCTTTGTTGCCAATCAAACATAGTCCACCAGGGCCCCGACGGAATGCACGCGAATAAGTTTAAATCGACAATGGGAATTGCATTTGAGTTGTTCTTCCGACGTCGCGTGCAAAGGCAGAATAGAAACGGAATCTGATTGTGGACGTTAGATACTTGCAGAAGGATGTGCTTCAGCCAGGCTTACTTCTGCAGCGTATTTCTAAAGCATGCATTGTAGCTCGATTGTGGAGTTAGATCGCTCTTTGCAATGCCACATGTATCTTAAACAATTCAAGTGTTCGCAAATATAATTCGTCTGACACTTAAAATTAACTCTATGAATTTATCCATGGGAAGAAAGACAGTGTATTATTAAATTAATTGGAACTGAATAAATTAGATATTGTTTCAATAGCGTGGTTTAATGAATATGAATTTGCACGCCTGTTCGAAGAGTGCGACGGAAGCGGAGTTTACAATGAATTAATATATTTTACAATAGAGTATAATAGCGCCGGACAAGCTCTATTCTGGCATCCGAAGTCTCCTTTGCGAACATTTTTCCTACATCCATTTGTGGAATTGACTGTAGAATTTGATATCACCGAAGATTCATCCGCTTAATTGGACTCGGTTTACGATTGTTGTTCTGGAATGCAGAACAACGCTATTTCCGATAAAAAAAAATATTTTAAATGTCGTGCGCGCCAGTCAATTGTTCTTTCATACTTAAATTAAAAAATTAATTCTGAAACGCAAAGTCAATTACCACCAATTTCAAAGTAATTACTTGAATGGCCTCTGTTAATAATCAATAGGCCAAACGAAATCGAAACACATTCTTTTCTGATCAATACCGAATACTTTTATGCTGTTATTTTGGACTATATATTTTCTGATGAATACAAAGGCTGTTATATGTTACTATTTAGATTTTCTAAAGGCAGTGAATACGTTCAGATCGGATTTCTTAATTAGAATCGTCAATGAGACCTCGGCTGGAGTTACGGTTATTCGAAACCGATCTCTACGCGCTCTCAGTTAACGAGCAATCGATTGCCTCGATACGTGCCAACTTTACTCAAGTTGAGGAATAATGGAAACAGTAAATTAATATACCAAGTTGAAACCGTGAATTAATTTACCATCTTGAATTAATATTAACTGTGAATTGGCAAAATAATGGCAAAGATGATAATGAATAATCTACATGAAAACGATATGAGAAGTGGCAATAATACATTAACGACAATAATAAGAGTATATTAAGCAGAAATGGTGGTAGAAAATTAGTTCGAAACATCTTATTGGATTTTCAACGGCACATTGAAATTTATCTTTTCGTATTAATATTAAAAATCTCACGCTTAACCGAATTATAGTTATAAGAATTATTTTAGGCTTTATAGGTCAAAATGCAATCAGAATTCGCAATAACTTCTATAAATTCTATTTGCAATATATTAACTGGTACTATTATATAACGGCAGAATAGCGTAGGTAGGAAGAAGGGGTAAATCCCTATACTTATCAAGCTCTTTATGTTTAAGTTAGAAAATTGGGAGTTGGAAATCTTTAAAAAAGAAGTTATTCTTTCGAGGCTCTGGAGCTTTTTTGATGATTACAAACAATATTAATCCATCAGTGCCAAGTAGTATATACTATATCGGTCCTATCATATTACTACCAAACATTTGAAAAATAATACCTCTATACAAAATTTCAACTCTTCTATCAGTACTTGAAAAAAATTCTGTGTATATAACCTGAATATTTCTTTTTCCACCACATGTCGTGTTCTGCTTTTCTGCCCACGCCAGTAAAGTATTTAAATTTTTATAGAATACATCATACAACACACGTTTGGCAGCATGCAACGCTTCACTCATGTAAATACATGGGTCAACTCAGCCAATGGACGCGTGAGTAAATTTTAAGTATGCAGTGCTTCACAGTTCGGCTATGGAAATAAACAGAATATATAAAATGCAGGTACTATGCATAACATTATTCGAAAAGTATTTTAAAAAATGATAGTTCATACCAATTATTGATTTAATTAGATATTTTTTAATTACTGTGTCGTAAATTTAAGTTCGCTTGGCCATACCAAACAAAACCCTTTTTATTCGTGCGGAAATTGTACCTGAATATCATAATATTGCACTACAATAATGGGGTGCACTTATCAAATTTTTTTCGGGCAACATTTTTCAAATTTTTTCCTACAAAATGTGAATAATGCGTCAACAACCCGAACATACATCCGGTCCGATGACGATGATCAGGAAAATGTAAAGAATTGGCTAAAAAATACACATAATAAGGAAACAAGAGCAACAGAATAAACTTTGTTTGTGAATCACCAGAAAACAAAATAAGTACGTCTGGAAGAAAGCGAATAATTATTGTAAATACGGACATCAATTGGAGTGCTTACCTTGGACGGCTTTGAGCTGGTTGCCCATCATCTGCTTGGCAATGAACGCCGCCATCTTGAATCCTTTGTGTTGCTACCGGTCTATGGGAAAAGAACAATAAAAATATATAAGTTTATATATTTTTTATAAACATGTAATATATAACCATTTCTTATTACTTTATTGAGGCATCTAAAAATTATTCTTACTCTTTTTAACTGGATTACTTGACGTTTTCAACAGCAAGCACATCAACACTACATCTCAATGGACGGCAACCCGCACCCTACTGCACGAGCTAAGGGAAACATTTTACCCACTGAAAAATTTACACGATGATTCAATAATGAGAATCGTATTTTCAAATATTAACATCAATATTAACTTTAGATGGAAGAATAAATGCTATTTTCTAAATTTAAACCTAGCATAATACATATTGGAATTACGGGATGAAAAGAAAATGTATTTTTCCTTTTATATTTGCGTTCCTAGAACACCGAATTGCGGTTCTCGAGTATTCCTACAATTTAAAGTAATTCTAAATAATTAGGGATCGCAGGATACTTCGGATGGCTGGCTCGCATTTTCGCTTTGTCTAAATTTGTTTTGGCAGTTCCTAGGAAGTTTTGAAGTCAAGACAGTTTGCCATTATTGTTACCTTGCCGAGCCGAAAACAAACAGCGAATTTCCAACGAAACTGAAAGCAGTATAATTGTTGGCATTAGTGAATGACGCAAATTCAGCTAAAAATATCCTCATATCCTAGCTGCAGTATTTCGTGTTGGCCTCAATACGTTCATGCTCGAGAATTTGAATGTTTTTATTAGTGTCACGCACTTATACAACAATGGAGTCAGATTCGTTGCATGAATATTATTCATAATTAAAGCCGCAGCAGGTAAAAAAATATATTATTTATTTGAATGACTTAATTGAGGTAATATTTCAATTAAGGAAGGAGAAAGTAAAACTTCTTCCTCGATATATATACAAAGCATGATTCAATTTTAAAGTTTAAATATCTTGATGAAAACGTTTTTAAAACATATACTAAACAATATTCAAAATTATGTTTTTTAATCCCCAACTCGATCCCGAATTCTAATTTTCAATTTATGACCTGCAGCCAACACACGATTGTACGAACTAAACGGCAAAGGTTGCACTGGCTGGGATGCTGCGGTTTCCTTTCAGATGCAAATCCCTGGTGTAAGTGAACCTGCATTTTCCAGCGCCTGGCCGATGCATCGGCTAGTATAGCTGGACGTGGTCATTTTTTCTGACCCTCTCTCGAGAGCAGTGCAATCTACATCCATTTCTGCCGCAAAACCCAGACCAGGTTTCTCCAATTGCTTCGGTTCTCGAAGCTCGCACGACAGAAATAGAGACTGGGGTATAAATTTCTGATTTTGGTTAATATTGTCCGGGTCGCGCGGATGCAGCAATGCGTTCAGTTTTCGGTGCTAACATCAACGTTACTCTTGAATTTAGATCGTACATAATCAGCTTTTGAGGATATGTTATCCGAGAATACAGGTAAAAAGAGAAAGCTTTGTATATTCCATTAGATCGAGTTACTTGAACACAATATACTGTGTCTCTATCTCGTGAATTCTCAATTCTCTAGCAGGAATAGCTGATCGAGTGTGTATGGTTCTCCGTGTGATTAAATGTTATCTTATTGCATAAAAGTTTCCTGTCACAGCGGATACCAAGTGCATCTAATTAGTTCATTATTATATTCATGCAAATCGTGAATGAATCTCGAGAGTAAATGCCAAATAAGTTCAGAACTTCCTTGTGGGAGAGTTTAAAACAAGCCACGCTTAACTCGGCCCAAGTCTTCGCCACAAAAGCGTTGCGCATGAGCGTGATGGACCGCAAGCTTGGAGCCGCGTAATCTCTTGATGATGCAGAGTTGCGGTAGTTTGCCCTCGGCACACAAATTGATCGTAAAAATACACGGCGCACTAATGAACTAAGTTCTGTTGTGAGCAAGGAAATTAGGGCAGCGCAAGTTGAAATGAAAATTAGACATTGCGCAGACTTGTTCCTGGAGAAAATTATTGTGAAAGTTGCGGGTAGTGGTTTGGTCTTTCGTGTTGACGTCATGATGAAACTGTTTGATGCTGATTTAATTTGAATCGCTTTTCCACTCTTTGCAACATAGTTGTACAACTATTATTCATTGCAGACAAAAATAATAAAACCATAATAACTTATACTAATATTCAGGAACAGAAACAAGCTCTTTCGAGCGAAAGTCAAAAAATTGATATTCCCCCGGCGCCTGAAACCGAAAAATTGCATTTTCATTGATTTTGCTATTCATGTACATTTTCCGTTGTTATATTTTGTACATTTTGCTTATTTCACTCCGCATTGCATATCCGAAACATAGGCAAGAATTCGAGCCGACAAAAGTTGTAAGCGTGCATTGGGAGGGCTCGTGCTCAGTAAGGGGAACTGAATCAAATTGGAAACCGATATTGTTGCTGGCATCCGCACACCTCAATATGACACGGCCTTTTGTGTATGAACTACCGGACGCGCTTTTGCAGTCCGTCAAATTCCGCGACACTTGAAACTGAATCAAGCAGTATTTTTTTGATAGCTTGCTTCATACACTCGATACATACGAACATTGTTTATTTTTGATGGCTTGCTTTATACACTCGATACATACGAACATTATGTATTTTTGATGGCTCGCTTTATACGCGCGAGATATGCGTGTTTGTGTTTACATTTGCGATGAATTTTGTGACACGAGTATCTTTGGTATTCCCTTTGACTATGTAAAATAAAGATTGAATAAATTCAAAATACAATTCAATACAATATTACAATAAATTCAAAATTCACATCTCACAATTTATTGTAATTGAATCCATAATAAATTAGGAATAAAGTAATAAAAATTTAACTCAGTTATGTTCTCTTAAAGCGTATATAGCCCAAGACTATTTTATGCAGGTTGCTTACACAAGCGAACCACTGCATTATAGTTCACTACAATTAGGCCGATGAGCGGCTACGTCGAAATAGCCTCTGTTAATACCAGCGATGCATTAAGCAAATGACAAGGCGACCGGAAAAGATTCCTTTGATCGCTTCGTCCCAACCCGCCTCTTATGTTTGACGATTAACATCTGGATAATTCTGCAGGGGATGAGCTACAGAAATGGAAGCTTATCTGCAACCTATACAGTATCTAAAGATATAAAACTTATATCTAAAGATATAAGGAAAAAAAATTTTCTTCCGAATAAGAGGTAATCTAGCGATAAGTAACAATGTTTTGAGTGAATCACCATCCAGCCACGTAAACATGTATATTACTTTTTAGTGTGGTTCTTTAAATTTTTCAACAACATATAATTCTATCATAAGTATATAACATAAAATCCTTACAAAGACCCTTACAAAAATAACGAAAATTTCTCAATTTTTCTTTTAAAACCTCCGAGGTGCATTTGCTAGTTTCAAAAAATAAGTTTAGGTTTTAGCTCACATTCATCCCCAGGAAACTATATTTGAACATAAAGTCTCTCTGCGCCGTCGGTTTTTCAAGCCTGATTCTTTCTGGCAAAAGAGAGCTTTTCTGCGAGCGTTTTTATAGCAAGCTTCGATATTTCAGGTCTAAAGAAAGACACTCGCTTGTCAAACACGGAGGCTGGGAGCGGTTTATCTGGCGCAGTGTTGAAGTGCTCAAGCAGAGTGTCGATGCGCTGTCGATAACTTGACTTTCAGGCCTCGGAAAATACCGTTAAGGCGATAAGAAAAGAATTTAACTTCTTCATCTCAACAGCCGCTAAAATCTTTGATTTAGAGAAGAAAATGCTTGCATTTCATTGTATTTCGTTATTAATGATTATATAAATAATCATGCTCTTGAAGATGTTTTTTTTACTGTGTGTGTAAATTGTGTAAATTATCACGTTGCGTAAAAACACTAAAATTTGAGACGTAATTTTATTCCATGATAGCCATTGCCGAAGCCATTACGACATTGTCATCCAACGACAATGTTGAAGCCGTCGACGTCGGATCGTCGTTAAACAAAAACTGCTCTCACAGACACTCGTTCTGCAGCACCATTCGCTCAGCGGGATCACATTGCTAAACGTTTTGTAATCGTATCAACTTCACACAATCTTAAGATGTGCATTTAATTCCAGTTATTCAAATATAATCTTGACTGATGTATATCATCTACAGACATCTCTGTCAGCAGGCTTCCAGTGTTGACAGGAGCCGTCATATTCCAGCGTATATCTGAAGAGACGCGATCGAAGTCTCGCACACTCGAGCCCTCGAAAGGACAATTCCAAAACGCATCGATTTCCCATCCCGGGCGCCGGCTCTGCTCGTCGCAACCAGACACCCTGAGTCGCGGAAAAAATCCCAGAGAGAGTACGTGGTTTTTTTCTAGAGACAGTGCTTCTTTCTAGGGAGAAAGCTTCTTTCTAGGGAGAAAGCTTCTTTCTAGAGAGAAAGCTTCTTTCTAGAGAGAAAGCTTCTTTCTAGAGAGAAAGCTTCTTTCTAGAGAGAAAGCTTCTTCTTAGAGAGAAAGCTTCTTTCTAGAGAGAAAGTTTTTTCTAGAGAGAAAGCTTCTTTCTGGAGAGAAAGTTTCTTTCTAGAATGAAAGCTTATTTCTAGAGAGAAAACTTCTTGCTCTAGAGATCGAGTATCTCTTTCTAGAGAGAAAGCTTCTTTCTTGGGAGAAAGCTTTTGAACTAAAGAGAAAGCCTCTCTCTAGAGAGAGTGCTTCTTTCTAGAGAGAAAGCTTGTTTCTAGAGGATGCTTCTTTCTAGAGAGAAAACTTTTTCCTAGAGATAAAGTTTCTTTCCGGAGAGAGAGCTCCTTTCTCAGGAGAGTGCCACTTTCCAGAGAGAGTGACTATTTCTAGAGAGAAAGCTCCTTTCTAAGGAGAGTTCTTTTTAGCGCATTTTCTCATTTATGGAAAAAATGCCCTATTGTGCTCGTCATGTCTGTCCGTCCGTCCGTCCGTAACTTAACGTTTTCGTCGACGAGAAAATGCGCTCTCTGTCACTCACTGCAGTGAATACTGAGTTATATTTTTACTAGAGGCAGGCTCCTTCCTAGAAAGTGTTACTTAGTAGGACTGCTTCTTTCTCGAAAGAATATCGTTCAAAAACTAGAAAATATAGGCAAATTTAGAATCAAAATATAATAAATTTTCATTCACTTTTCCAAACTTGGATTTATCTGAAGCAAGAATAAGCAATAATCAATCTGCGGCATCTTCAGAGGGGAACTCAGATGACATCAGAAGCACAAAAATCTAAAGATTTTATAAATTCTGATTCCAGTTCAAATGTGAGAAAATAAAATGGAAACGGCCATTGCCAGTCGGCCGATGGTTCGAAGCTTCATTCGATGACGGGAAGATCGATGAAATTTTTTCTAGAAAATAGATTTCCGGATCGCAGTCTCGAGAATTTTGCTGAGTCAGCCGCCATGCCTGAAATATCTCGGACCACTCGGCGAGGCAGCAAAAGAAATACGCAGCTCAAAATTCCACCCTCGATCGAAAACAAGTCGAAATTTTCAGCAATAAGATTAGAGGTAATGTCGCCTCGAATAGAGTTAATTCCTGTGTTAGCAACTGTTCTCCATTTTACAGAGTGTCCAATTAAAAGCCTCACAAAGAAATGATATCTGGTTCAATAACCGTTCTCTATTTGCTCGGTGTCCAATTGTAATGTTGTGGAGACCGCAACTATTGTGATGTTGAGACCAATTGTAATGTTGTAACCGCAGATAGCTGCAGATTTTTGCAGATAACCGCTCGACTGCAGCGCAGATACCAGTAGATAACTGCAGACTGCTGCAGATAACTGCTGATAACCGCAGGTAACTGCTGATAACCGCAGATAACTGCTGATAACCGCAGATAACTGCTGATAACCGCAGATAACTGCTGATAACCGCAGATAACTGCTGATAACCGCAGATAACTGCTCAGCCATTCTGCTATCGGGCGCCGTTGACTTCTCTTTGATAGCCAAGACATTTGTCACGACAGCGCAGATAGCCGTACTCCAGTTCCTTTCATTTCGTTATCCTTACTGGCATGTGTTACTTATACGCACTTTCTTACGGTAAACGCGCTTCATTTTTAATATTAAAATTATTACTTCAAGCTCAAGTAATTTTTAATAATTTTATTTACAGATTATATATACCTCGCTTCAAATTTGTAATCTAAATAGAATTTGATTACAATAGATGCGTTCATAATAGAATGAAATTTATAGCTTATATGTTCTTAGTGCAAATTACTTCGAAGCCATCCTATAATAATATTGATCTATAAAATTTATATATCCTTCAGAAAGTATTACTAGCTTGCGAATTTTCCCAATATTTTTTGGTAATATTTTATGAATTTAGCACAAACCGCATATTATTGGCCTATTAAAGGCTGATGAGGCCTGATCTGTCTATTACCGATCGCCAATCATTTCTTACCCCTGAAAATACTGCACACTTTTTCATAACTTTTTCTTCTTTTTTTTTCTTTTCATCATGCACATCTGAAAATACCGCACATTTATTTTCCCTTTTTAGCGCATTTTCTCATTTATGGAAAAAATGCACTATTGTGCTCGCCATGTCCGTCCATCCATCCGTCCGTCCGTCCGTCCGTGACTTCACGTTTTTGTCGACGAGAAAATGCGCTCTCTGTCACTCACTGCAGTTAGTACCGAGTTATATTTCTTCTTCATCAATTAAAATGCTTTGCATCCAATATTGTTGAGGTTTGCAAGGAAATTATATCTCACGAAGCATTGAACTATTTACTAATGTATGTAACAATAAAACTGATCAAAATAACAAAAATTCTAATTATAATGGAAATGTATGAATAATTATAGTTGATAAATGCAATAGATACCGACTCATACAAATAATACTGATGAATACATTTAAGCTGCTAAATATTTCGAATATAATAAAAACGGATAAATATAGATAAACTAGTGACTATAAAGAACACTAATGAATGCGACGAAAAACAGACTATATCAATTTAATTACTAGATAATGAATATAAATACTTGTATGAATATAATCATGATTGATGAATTTACTAAACCAATTTACTATTTACTAAAAACCGTCAATTAGATGAGAGCTGACGGAACGCTTTACATCCACGGTCAAAAAATGTACAAAAAATGTGTGCTATGTGTGCTTTTTAGCGCATTTTCTCATTTATGGAAAAAGTGCACTATTGTNGTCTGTCCGTCCGTGACTTCACGTTTTCGTCGACGAGAAAATGCGCTCTCTGTCACTCACTGCAGTGAGTACTGAGTTATATTTTTTATGTGTGCTTTTCTCAGTGGTTTATAAAATGCATTCGTTATTATCGCATTGGCGTGCATTTTTGCGCTCATTTTTGCGTGCATTTTTGCGCACAATTCCCCCTTCATAATAATTTATTTTATAATGAATTGTTTAATTATAATTATATAAATTTAATGCCCAACATGCAAGGGAAAGTGATGGAGAATTAGATAAGCGATGTGCCCTCATTTAGTCGATTCTATTCAGGAATATTTTTCTAACATTTTTCTATTATTATTCGTCGTTTATAATTTTTTTCATATATTTATTATATTCTATAATTATATAAAATATTTTTTTACTTCTAATGACGCTGATTAACTAAGTAGGTCAGTGGTAATATCAATGACATATTGATTTAAGTTTCAATTTCAATTATGTTTCTGACGCTAAAATGTTAATGTTACAAGAATATGAAAATTGTATATTATTCCAATGTTTACCCTCACCCATATTTCAGTCTTGCTTCTTCGTATTCCCTTCATAAACATACTAATACACCGAGAAAACTAAATATTTAATAGGTCATTAAATGACGTGTTTCCTCCGTGGAGCGAACACGTGTATTTCAGCCAATAAGACGCTCGCGCAAAATCAATACGAGCCAATGGGGAGGCCTGTAATTTGTGACGTCATCCCCTCCACTTGAGGAATAAGCTTCATATTCGCTACCGCCTCCGAAATGGGCTTTTAAAGAGGCACCGTGATGTTCTCGAGCCTGTCCTGAGGGTGTGACTGGCGTATCACTGGGAAAATGACTTGTGTATATCTAGAAAAATGACTTGTGTATAACTGGAATAATGACTTGTGTATAACTAGAAAAATTACTTGAGTATAACTGGAAAATGACTTAGGTATAAATAATTGGAAATATGACTAGGGTATGTCTAGAAAAATGACTTGTGTATAACTGAAAAATGACTTGTGTATAACTGAAAAATGACTTGTGTATATCTAGAAAAATGACTTGTGCATAACTGAAAAAATGACTTGTGTATAAATAACTGGAAAAATGACTTGTGTACAACTGGAAAAATTACTCGTGTATAACTGGAAGAATGACTTGTGTATAACTGGGAAAATTACTCGTTTATATCTAGAAAAATGACTTGTGTATAACTGGAAAAATGACTCATGTATGAATGAAAAAAATGACTTCATTTTTTATGAATTAATATTTCCAATTCGAGCTGAGGACAGCGATATCTATTGAACCCAATAAAACTACTCAATTTTCGTGTCAAGAATAAAATCAGATGAAATTGTAATTAATCACATCAACGATGCCCTGAATTTCTCTTTTTTCATTTAAAGTCAACATTATAGTTTTTTCATTAATTTTCATTGATATGCAAACTTTTTTATTGCCTCGTCCGTATGACGGAGGTAATTCGTTAATATAATATAAATTGGCCCAAATAGTGACACACTTTCAAAGAAAGATTAATTGGCCCAAATAGCGACACACTCTCAAATAAATGTAAATGGGTCCAAATAGTGACACACTTTCATAAAAATATAAAAAATTGGCCCAAATAGTGACACAATCAAAGATATATAAATGGGTCCAAATTGTGACACACTTTCTACTCCTAGCACTGATTCACGATTTTTGCCGGGCCAAGCTTTGCCTTGCAGGTCCCTTTCTTCCAATTGACATATAAATAGAAATTTTTTAACAAATAACTTCATAATAAAATAAATAACTGACTGTTTTTTTAATGCTGGAAATTATGAATTTATGACAACGTCATGAAACGTTATATTAATAATGAGTTGTTATTGGAAATAAAAAAAATTATTTCATTTCTCACCTGTTTTATTGGACGCAGACAAAATTTTTATTTAAAGTTTCAACAAAAATATTTCAGGCTCGAACTGAAACTTATGAACACTTTCCTCTCTGTTAATTTCCTTACTTGACTCATCGAAGTCGATATTATGTACGCACTTCAACAATCTTCTTTGGTATTCAAAAAAAGGTTTCTTCCAATAGCATAATCAAAATGTTATATATTAATTATAAAAGCATTTAAATTAATGCGTCGGCGCTTCATGACATAACAACGCAGATTCACTAAAATGAAGCAATGCTTTGCAAAAAATTCAAGTTTGTCGGAAAGCTATTCCAAATTACCAGCCAACTTTGTTTCTCAAAACAAAAACCGTTAAAAAATCAGTATCTAGCTTTTTGTAAATTTTGTTACAAAAAGCGTAATTTTTTTAAATTGTCTATCGGTTCTTTTACGCATAATGCGATTGCGTCTCTCATAAACAGAGTGACTAATAGCGTAAAAGTATATATACTGATTAAATATGTGAACGGTATATAGGCTGAGTAACTACGAATGTAAACGCATATAGGGTGAGTATAAAGATGCAAACGAATACATAGAGGGAGTATAGAGTCATGAATGTAAGTATGGTGAATAAAGATGTGAACTTATTTAGGATGACTAGAATTGTTAATGTATGCTCATGACGCTCACAATATTATTCGTGCATGAAAAATTCAATTTAAATAGAAATATCGTGAAAACATCGCATTAACTATGAATTATAACGGAGTTGAAACTCGTGATAATTGTTCGTTGAAATGAAAATCTCTGAATAATTCATGTGAATTGCATTTAGTGATCACATGCATGATAATTGAGGCAGATAATTATTTAATAATTGAGCTAAATAACTTAATTAGGTAAATGATGAATTACGATAGCATTTTTCTATTTTTATGCATATTCATTTAATTGTATACTGCTCTAAGGCTTTTGAATAAATAAAAAACGATATTAGAAACCGGTTTTATGTCTAAAAGAATTTCCCGAGTTCATTACGATAAGAGAATTTTTTTAAAATATCGTGTATTCATTACCTTACAGTTGTACCAACTAGCATTTAGTTGATCACTCAATAAGAAATGTAAATAATTTTAACAATAAATAAAGTTTCCAATCCAATTCAATTCATTAGCCGAAACGATAATTGCATACGGCAATTAAGTAATAAACAAATTCTCCAGAGAACAACCGTCCATAACAAACTCGAACCAAAACTGTAGAAGTTGTGGAAGGCAACAACTGAGGCGCGGCATTCAATGCTAACAAACTTGTAATGGATGGACCAACAAAGTTTATCTGAAGTGAATGAATTTGTTTGCATCGGCTCGATCAGCGGCAGTTGCCATGGGCTTCACAGAGCGAATCAATCTTCAGATCCGGCAAAAATATAATATAGATCCTGAGAAAAGTTCTGATTCTTTCCAAAAGCGGCACAAGCGCAATTCTAATTCGGGAAAAAATCAATTTGGAGTCGGATCGTTTAAATTCAGCACAAGCTAGATTCTAAATAAATTGAAAAGCGATAAGTTGATAATAAAATAATCAGTTCCATTAATATGAGGCGGCTCGTTGTCAGAAAGAAGTAGCATAAAAATGAATGAGATATTATTTTGGTCTTTGATATATAAATTAAAATAATTTCGGTTTTTGCCTCTGTTATTCATCAAGTATACAGCGCTCGTGTTTGACCGGCTCTCTCACTATTTTTATGAATGATCAAGCGATTCCACGCGACAGCTGTCACTGTAATTACCAAGTCAGAAAATCTGCCTTCAAATCTTTGCCCTAAAATAGACATCGACATTATAGAATTATGGAATCCTCTAAACCCTTGCAGCAGTTTCTATGAATTTTTAAACTATTGTGATTCTATGTGATTCTATGTTGTGATTCTAGTAACATCTATGTGATTAAAAAACATCACAAATGTTACTTTTTAGTCAGCTGGTATTGCAATAAAAAGAGAAAAAGTTCTGGTAGTTACTAAAGAAATTTGCAAGTGATTTGAGAGCGCAGGAATACCATTCCATGGTGTTTTGTTTTTAGCGTAACAAATTTTCTTTTCGGTGTCAGCGTCGAAGATTAGACCATGTTGGCCAGTTTGTGATTTGCAAATATTCTGTGATTTGTTGGTTGTTGCTAACACAGCAGAATTTTCACAGCAAGTTGCCGGTTTTGAACCTGCATCTCCTTGCTGTGGCGTTGTTGTTCCTAATCATCCGGCAACCTCGCCGATTTTGATGACAATTTTTGCGGTTGAATGTAAGTCTTAAACCTGCATCTCTCGCTTTTCAAATCAACTTCATTTAAATAAAGTTGATTTAGATAAACTCGGTTTTTACATATATATTTGTATCACATGTTTTGAGCGCCAGTAAATTATACTGTAATATACGGTATCGTGTCAAAACTATTTAATTTTGGCGCTTGAATGACGGAGGGAAGAATTTGTAGCGTTGACAGGTACAAAAAATTGTCGGGAGAAAATTCGGCGTGCCGGTAATGAGATGCTCGGTCCCGATGTTCATATCAGGAATTCCTGACAGAAACTTTCGGAGAAACAATCTGCCGAAACGTGGTCCAGAAATATGAGTCTGTTGAGAGTTTGAATGTGTGGTCTGCAGAACGGAAGACCATGCATATGCTTCATGTACGAGTCTGATGAGCATGGCAAGGGTTTGCATATGTGGTCTGCTCAGAGGAGAACCGTGACCAAATGTTTGTCATATGAGTTTGACAAGAGTCTGCATGTGAAGTCTGCTCAGTGGAAGACCGGGATCAGATGCATCTCTTGAGTCTGTCGAGAGTTTGCATGTGTGGTCTGCTCGACGGAAGACCGGGATCAGATGCATCTCTTGAGTCTGTCGAGAGTTTGCATGTATGGTCTGCTCAATGGAAGACCGGGATCAGATGCATCTCTTGAGTCTGTCAAGTTTGCATGTGAAGTCTGCTGGGCGGAAGACCGTACAGATGCTTCATGTTAATGAGCCGCCTAATGAGGAAACATGCAACAGTGGCTCAATATTTTTAGTTTTCTTCCTCGAAAAACTTGTCGCAGGCTCTCAAAAGTGGTTTGTATGCAGAGGGCAAACTCTGAGGCGCTGCGTTGTGAAGGGTTTTGAAGTGTACGAAATGAAGCAGTGTATGAATATGTGTGCCAAATTTTAACGCTTTTGCTCATTTAATTTCTTATCAGACTCAGATATTTTGTATCAACTGCATACAACCGATCATATTACAGTGACAAATAAGTCATTTTTAGTTAAACTGTTAGTTGCTACTGCGATAAAAGTGACATTTTTGTTTAAAACCGAAACGAAAAGTATTACTTACAAAAGGTCTATGATAGTTGAAATCAAATGCATTCTTTAAATAAAATTTCACAATGGGAGAATTTTTTATGTTTATGATGAGTCTTTAATGTATTCGCTATCGTCAATTCAAACCTTGGAAACTTACGGCAACACCGCGCCTTTGTTTAGATTTTATTTTGAGAGAAGAACTTCTTTAATCTCATGTCAGGGGTAGTTAAGATGATAACCCATATATATGAGCAAGGAATCGATGACTGCCGTACATATAGGGTCGAAAAAATTTTCAGGTGGGTCACATATTAAAGTGTGTCACTCAAAGTGTATCAAAGTGTCCCACCCAACCTCATGTTCGTCACCCAAAGTGTGTCAAAGTGTCTCACCTGACCTCATGTTCGTCACCCAAAGTGTGTCAAAGTGTCTCACCCAACCTCATATTCGTCACCCAAAGTGTGTCAAAGTGTGTCACCCGACCTCACCGTCCTCACCCAAAGTGTGTCAAAGTGTGTCACCCGACCTCACCGTCCTCACCCAAAGTGTGTCAAAGTGTCTCACCTGACCTCATGTTCGTCACCCAAAGTGTATCAAAGTGTCTCACCCAACCTCATGTTCGTCACCCAAAGTGTGTCAAAGTGTGTCACCCGACCTCACCGTCCTCACCCAAAGTGTGTCAAAGTGTGTCACCTGTAACAGGTTGCTTTTCTATGCAACCCTTATATGAATTGTAATTAAGTATGACCTGAGGGTGGTTCGGTTGTAGCTGGATCCGAGGATATAGAGGGACAGCGTAAACGATTATATAATATACTTTTAGGATTATAGTTCGGCTTACAGTTTAGGATAATCAGTTAATAATCACCCGACCTCATGTTCGTCACCCAAAGTGTGTCAAAGTGTGTCACCCGACCTCACGTCCCACACCTGGACATATCGCAAGTTTGTTCACGTGTCTTGGCTGCTGTCCACACAAACTCAAGGATGTATTCATCTTCTGCCCAGCACGTATGATAGCTCATTGCATACTTCTGAAACTATGTGGAATTAAGCGTATTGCGTTGTGGATTTTCGTTAAAAAAGAACTGCGTTATTCTCATTGGTCATATTGAATATATATGATGAGATTAAAATTTTGAAATTTTGTTAGAATTCTGAAGAGATCGTTTCTTTAACTCTGGTATGTTATTTATGATATATCCGATAATTTAATGATATATTCGTTATATTCTGAAATATATAGGTTAATTATTAATTACTTTTCAGTAGGTGATTGAAGCAAATTGCGAAATTAAACAATTTTACAATTCCAAAAATTTGCCAAAATTTTAACCTACCTGGTTTTAGTTTTCTTGCTCTCAGCCTGAAATAGGTTTACTGAAGCAAGAGACATCATAGCCATAGTGATACTCTACAGTCTACATGAAGCATTGCGTAAATTTCTTATGATGCAACTTCTCATCTTTAATATTCAATCAAGAACCTGAAGAAAAATAAATGTCTCTCGCGTTCAAATTACGTAGAATTTTACAAAAACAATTATCGAAAGAATCTAATAGAATACGAAACATTTTCAAGGAGATAAAATGAACTTACTTGGGGTTTTACTTACTGTACTTTAAAATTTCTTGGTGAAATGTGCGATTTAAGAAGTACTTATTTATGCAGTAGGTTGTTACCGACAGAAGTCTACGTCGCGCAGCCACTTGTCGCGTATTGTCAATGACGCGTCTTCCGGTTAAGAAAGATTTGCGGGCGACATACATCATCTATCTATGTATCATATATAGTTTACATTATCATGTGATGAATTCGCTACTTGAATGATTTGCCCACTCTGTCTATATATACAATTTTTATACATCACACCTGCATGTGAGTGGTCTATATATACAATTTTTATACATCACACCTGCATGTGAGTGGACATTTATTTACATATATTAATTTAGACCGTTTTTGTTACCAGATTTTAAGGAATAATCTGGAGTTAAATAAAAATTAATTGATTAAAACGATTAAAATAGGATTTGAGACGAACAATCCTTATTTAATTACTATTGCGTGTAGTTTGTCTGCGTGACTTAAACTCACGATGATTACACGAAGCTTGCTTTCCTTATGTGTATTGTGAAGAATGTAATTATACTTGATTCAAAATCAATGTGATAATATTAGCGATTATATACGTACACGGTACACTAGTGACAAGTGCGGAACCCGCAATTGATTTATTGCACTGAAATATCAACAAGAACAGCCACTCTGACGTGCTTTACTGTCGTAAATAAACGTTATAAATAAATTTGGTTGATGGTCCAACAAACATTCCTAGGACCATCACCGTCCACTTTCAGCGCAGATAATAAACTATCGAAGATGTTTGTTTTCGCGTGGCAGCATGGATAAAAAAATTCCGTTTATACAAAATCTGATCACAATTAGCATTGACGGAACATAAATTTCACGTCGAAAATGACAATGTTCGTTTTTTACAACGTAAAAATTACCAATCCTGTGTTTAGGTTGAAACAGTGGAAGTTGAACAAGAAACATAGATGCCAACACATGAGCATAGCCTATTTTGAGGCGCTGCTTAAATATTTCAAATCAATTATTTAGTTATTAACCAATTCCTGCGAGAAAACAAAAATTCATCAGGCATAATGAAAAATTTTGAACATTTTGACGCAACTGACAAGCCGAAGATGAGGAGTGATGAGTCTTTTCTTCAGGACCCATCAAAGTCAACAAGAAAATAAGTGACGATATTTACTTGACAAACGCGGGCTCCGGATAACCTCTTGTAGTCTACCCTTTAAATTCCCAACTTTCAGTGAAATGTTGAGCTTCTAGGAACGCTAAATTTTTTAGCTAACGATGAATTAGTTTTGACTCACCTTAATCGAGGAGCTGTGAAGAAATAGGTTCAGGAGAAGGTCTCACTCACACGACTCGTTCAAGTTAGAATAGAGGAGTTGCGAGACTCAACTTCGCTTGCACAGCACAGAGCCAACTGTCCCAACACTCTTGAACTCCAGTCGGTGTTCTCTCTTCTCCAGTTCTCTCTTTCACCACCTCCAACTGTTCGATATGTCGCTAGCTAGACTGGGCGGGGGCAGCTCCCTTTAGACCCCGAACTTTGCTCTCTAGCGCATTACTCCTTCAAATCGACCGGCAACACTCCCCTTGACTTCACTGAGCTACTAAACGCGGGCGGCTCTAACGTTTGCGCTCTTTTCGATGAAACTGTAACCCTTTGCACCACTTTCCGAAAAATTAAATGTTCAATGACTTTCATTTTTTATTTACTACCGAATCGTTTTCATGTGCATTTTTTAATTGCGCTTCTAATGATACACGCGAAATACGATGTAGTTATCGAGCGAACGGGAAAAACTTTACCATTGATTTTATTATATCGCTATTGCAGACGTTTTTAAGTTTTTCTGTAACTTCTCGCCTAATTTTAAGGTTGATTTTTCGAGCAAAAGTTTCGTTGATGTGTTCATAATTCTTTTTGCCACTGCAGTACTTTCGAAAGCTTCAAAGGTCACATAAATTTGTATAGTCAATTAAGGTCGGATCGTGTTTCCCTGAAGATCAGTCTCGCTAAGGCCACTCACCCACTACACAGTGATTTACTCCGCTCTGTAGTCATTAACCCAAATTAAGAACTCTGAGTCCCTGGGCAACTCGAGTCCTTGCATTAATTAGTCGACTCAGTTCTCACTCTCTGGCTCTGTCTCTCTGATTCTCAGAGCATCTCTGACATTCTGCGCCATTAATATTCAATTGCGATAGACGCATCTGTCGCCGCTGTCTCCCTGGCAGCTACAACAACGGAATGCAGGATTGGCTGAAACTGATTATGCAGTTAGCGAAATTGAAGGCAATGGAATCCCGGGAATTTATCTAAACACCTGAATATTTAAATTGTAGTAATTTCGTTCCTCTAACTAGATTACCATTAGGTATTATGGAATATAATTGATCGAACGATAATCGCAGAAATTTTACCTGACTTTTTGTCATTGCGTTCAACCACATCAAAAAATTCCCGCAAGATAAAGGAAAAAGTTTACAATTGATAAAATAAACGTTCTTTATGAAAGAACCACATGGTCGTGAATAATCTGAATCAATAAAGTCTGTATGTAGAGGTTAGCAAAATTACCTTTATTGTGAAGAAAAGAGATATCAAGGTAATACAAATTATCTAAGGCTCTAAAGTCGGTTTGTAGAGTTGAGGTGTGTTCATTTGACTCGTTCATCCAGCGTTGCACTTGACGAGTAAGAACAGTGGCTCGATCTTTGCCTGTTATACAGAACAAATATGTCTGAATCGTAAGCAATTCTATTATTGTATAATATTATTATTTTATCGGAATGTGATCTCTCTGATTGAATTCACTACACTATTTTAGTGTGTAATCTAGAATAAATCGATAACGAACTATTACATTCTCTCAAAGTGTAACGCTTCAAACCACAACGCGAATGTCGATCAGAATTTAAATGCGGCTGAATAATTTACAAATATGATAGCATCTTCTCGTCAACCTCGTGGCATCATGAAACGAGAAGCGAAGCTCACAGACTGAAGGCTTCGTTCCGTAACCAATCAAGCGACATAAGGAATCAGCGGGCGTCTTCCATTTGAGACTTCATATCTTCTCTGAAAAACCCGACTTCCTTTGATCTCAACTCGGTACCTTCTATCAAATACCTTGTGTCCTTGTGAGATGATTTCAGTATTTTTTGTGCAAGGTTTCGCAAGTTATGACCGTCCCCTTAGTGCTGTTGACGTCTCAGATTCAGCCTCGTCTCAGATAGGATTATTAAGTGCGGGATCGGGCCTCTCTCTCTATGCCTTTGATCAAACGTAAGTAATATCGATCGTACGTCAATGGCCATGACTGGATCTTAATACCTTTGATCCAACTACAGTGTCTTTGAACTATATCTGTACATATCGGTGCCTTCTCCTCGGCTGCTGATGGCGTTTTGATCCCGTCACTCAAGGGTCTTGGCAGCGTCTGTCATATCGTGTCCATTCATAATCAAATATATAAGCCTTGTAAATTGAATGAATTAATAAACGTTATTTATCAATTCTTTATCCGCTCAGTGCACAACACATGATAATATAAGTTTAAAAACATCGCAGACGACATAGGTGGAAAAGGTGGTATATGTATATACAAACTTTCCTGAACACTCAATTTTCAGTTACAGCCAAATGAAAACTTAGAGAATGGGAAAAAACGAGATAAACTGTGTCTAAGTTTCAACTTGATTTATTTATAAGTTTTTTGCTTAAGAAAGCAATTTTTGTCACGCACGAGCGATCTCTTTGTCTCATGCTCTATGTTTGGCTTCACCGAATCCGTAAGTTGACGGCGGTCAGAGTTTGCTGCGGATTGAAAACTTTTACGCTGTAATCTGCTCAGAACTTCTCCCTTTCCTCTCACTTGACTTGCTTTCTCATCCGCTGGAGGTCAAAACTCGAATGAATTACAGCAAAATGGCAATGGTTGCGGCGCATGTTTATTCCAGTCTGTTCATTTCAACAAATCCTGAAGTATCTCTAGCGATACTTGAAGCAATACTTTCTTATTCTTTGTCCAAACTATCATGAAGTATCAGCAATTGTTCATTTCATTTTTTAATTAAATGTAGAGTACGAGTCATGATCATAATATTTATTATTTTATCATTTTAAGTCATCCATTATCTTTTATTCGTCAAGGCAAATTTCAAGTCATCCATGAAAATTCTCATGAAGCATCACCATTCCTTTTCATCATAAAGCTCACACTTAATGGTCGCAAAATATTTGCCGCTGATTCACTACGATACTTCCTAGAGAGAGTGCTTTCAGTCCAAGGCATGCTTTGAATTTCAATATAATCGTTTTATCATGTCTAAAAATTGCTGTTTTATAATTTAACTGAAAGCTTACATTCCTCATTTTCTAGTGGAATTATTCAGACAGTCGCACAGACAATAAAAGTTCTCGTACAAATCATTTACGACTCCACGAATCTCGAACTTTGTCGATGCATGATGTTAATAAGTAACTACGTCTCTTGTTTATTATTCACTTATCCACATTCTACATAATTTGTTATTCGCATACGAAAATTTCAAACGTTGGTTCCAAAATGTCGGCGAGTCGCATTCTGAAGTTGATCATACTAAAACGGGGGCACGTTGCCTAAGTTACCAGATGCAAGCAAGACAAAGGTCTTGATTGGATCACTTAGGAGACGACATGTGCGCGCCTGCCTCGTCACCCAAAAGGAGATACGCGACGTAAAGCCTGTGTCGCGAATGCAGATGCGAGAGCTGCTGCACTTTAACAGATCGAGAACCTGGATTACATTAGGAGCCTCATCTGTCTCTGAGTTGCAAGTGCACGGCTTAAGCGACATGCAAACGAAGAATTGGGTAGTATAATTTGGCATGTTTTTTATTCTGATAACACAACATTTTACTAGTAGTTATTAAAATAATGATGGGAACGCTACTTTCATTAAAGACAGATTTGTCGGGTTGAACTTAGAACAAACTTGAAAGTGGGGCTCTTAGTATTTTTTGCACTTCTGATCACAATAGGTTCCATTATATTTTTATAGCTCAAATAATGCATATAAAGTTCATTGTATCTAAAAATAAACCATTCATGGAGGTAAATGACATGATAACAGAATGTTAAATCGACGAAGAAATAAAAAAAAACTTTTGCGTGCACTTCAATCAACCTGTAAAACATGAATTTATTGGTGAGGGGTTTAAAAAAATCAATGCATAATTAATTTCAACCGTTTGAACTAATTTTGTGCATCAGATGAATTTAGCCTACCGTAGAGCATCAGAAATTAAATTATCATCTAGGATGCATAGAAAAATTCTGCAGCCAGACGCGAACGAAAAGAAACTGACTCGACGTAGGTAGCTTGAAACTAATTTACTACCAAATGAAATAGAAATCTGTCATGGATGCGAGTTGACCAGAAACCACGCGAATGTGGGAATGAAGAAAATTGCATGAACATTTCGATACTGTTTTAGCACACATGCGAATTGCGCTGCAATTATGTAAATAGAAGAGATGTGGGAATGATTACCATTGAAGTATGAGCAAAACTTTGACCGGTATTCACTGGTTACCTCCTTTACCGTAGGTATTTGCATTTTGATACCGAACATTAGTATTCACAATTTTCAGCGAACTGTTTTTGTGTGTCTCGTTTTTAAATTAAAATAAATGTAACAAAAAAATCCAGTAAATTTTATGTAATCATTGACAGTGACTCATTAAATTTGTGGTTAGGTAAAAGTTGCAAATTTCATCTTACTGAAAAACCGCGTGAACAAACTTTTTGCTTAGGAGCAAAATTAATTTCAAGTTTCAAAACCATTGTCCTAAAATATGTTTTAGTATCCCTAACTTTTTAAAAATTTTCTTTGAATTTTAAGATGCCACGTGTCGTCAGAAATACATAGAAGAACCGGTCCGCACAAACATGTGTTCATCAATGCGGTCTAAGTAAGTTGAGTTGTCAGTGGGCTGAATGTGAAGCTCATTTGATGGTTGTGCCAGTCTTGTTACCGGTTTTACCCAATGGCGTCCAAGCGCGGGCCTACAGTCGAAGGGACTGATGGCACCGATTTCGTACATCGGGAAAGAGTGGCTACCCACTACCAGATTAGGTAAGTGTAATTTGAGCTAGAATGAATGTTGTGGAATTTTCTGCAATACGTGCAAACGGTGCAATTCATTGTAGTGTTTACCCAGACTCGATTAGCCCTACGGTATTGTGTTCTGTTTTGCAAGGCGAAGTTGACGCCTCTACGTCTGTCGATGGTGTTATAATTTTATACTAAAATTTTTCTATAAAATTTGCAGCGTTTCCCCTTAGTGAGGCTTAACCCGTTGTTACATATAGTATAGCTATATTATATACCCTATGTCCCTATTCTATATGTTTGTTTTTATTTTCATTCTCCTGAAGCCGACTACTAGTCGAGTGTTGATATGTTCCAAGAATTCTGACTTAAAGACTTATTATTTTCCTGAGTCAACTGAGTTAATTAATCAAGTGACGGAAAATAAAATTCCATGCAAAAGTCTACCCATACGATAGACTATCATAAAGGAAGGAGTTTTAGAACAGGAAACCTGCTTGCCCTCTCATTCAGCAGTACCTACGTGTCCATGACAAGCATATGCAGTGCAATGTGCCAGTGTCTGATAGTGATTTTCGAATTTTAGCCTCCTCGACCGCCAACCGGTGATTCCGATGTGCAAATTTTAGAGTCCCTTTATATTTTTAAACAAAAGCCCATTTAATTGCTGCTAATAGCTCATATCCCCTCAAAATTGTAAATGCCTAGAAAGGTTTGTGCCATGTTTGCTTCATTCTTGTTTGTTTCTCATTTGACGATTTATGCTTCAATGTGAATTTATTGCTAATTGTTTGTACCTGTGTTTTAGGTTTTGAACTGATGATGGAGCTGGTCTCCGAAACGTTTTCCTTTTTAAGAAATGGTGAATTTTCTGGCTATTTTCTTTGCTTTTAAATTTTTG
>NW_025943067.1:0-13902 GCF_000764305.2 Hyalella azteca | reverse complement strand
AGATGTGTATAAGAGACGTAGTCAGCATGAGTGCCTACTGAACGGGACCTTATTTAAAGAATTATTGGCTGAAATTCATAAAGTAACAACATTTGGCGAATTTTTCCAAAAGTCATAACAGAAGCACAACATAAGATCTAATAAGCACGAACGTAACACCTCTGGCTAGAGGCGGGAAAATGATGCATTGTGAAAAAAAAGTCATGCTAATCAAAACTGGCACCACGTAGATCAAGGGTAGGTTGCACTTGAACTTGAGTGCTCTGGCAATATTATCAGCATTAGCCGTGGTTTTGGCTCTGCCCAAAGTATAGAAAGTGAGAAAATATTTGAAATGTTGAATAATCTTTGGAAATATGTAACATTATGTAACCTGTATTTTAGCAACAAGTCAATAGGGAAGTCAAGGCTAAGATAAGATTAGACTTTTCTACTTAGGGGGAGTGTCTGGGTCCAAAATTGACAATTTTCCACTGTGCAGAAATTGGGTGAATATCGTAAGATCTTTGACGATGCGTCAGCAGCAAAATTTATGCCTTCTGATGATCTTGCTGACACATTTGGATTGAAATTAGTGCATATGAGAAATAACTTCAAAATTACTGGAAATCTGAAAGACCGCAAGTGCACACAGTAAGGTTTCTGGTATGCCGGAAGGATCATGATGCAGTGAAGCTTGTCCTGAAATCAGTTGCATTGTGTGTAAGTCTTGCAATGCGTGGATAGTGAAGGATATACTATCAAAGTTGCTTGCAGCACCATCATATTAAAAATTACCCAGCAATGGATCTTGAAAATGCCTGTTGATGCTTTGGGCTAAAAAACCATATCTTGGCAACACTGCTTGAGCCCTTTGCACCCTGGACTATTTTGGCTTTTCTGGTTTTTAGTCTCAACTTAAAGCTGACATCCTGACCTATCCAATAGTACCAAAACCATCTCTGTATATTGATTTATGCGTATATGACGGGTTGCAAAAGGGCAAGGGGTGGTGGAGTTCTTTAACATTTAAGATAGGGAATAATTGCTGCAGTGCAGCTTAAATAACTAGTCTTCACACATTCCACTTCAGTAACCCTTCTGCAATTGTGTGGGAGGATTTGTGCGCCAGTGTTCACACCATCCTTGACAGAAACTGAGCTCATGTATGCAGTATTGTCTTGTCTTGCATCCTTGCAACCTTGAATGCCAATTTTGAGGTGCCCAGGATTTAGTCAGGCTCTACTGAACATTGACACTTATTGTCACTGGAAATGTTTGCAAAAGGGCAAGGGGTGGTGGAGTTCTTTAACATTTAAGTTAGGGAATAATTGCCGCAGTGCAGCTTAAATAGCTAGTCTTCACACGTTCCGCTCCAGTAACCCTTCTGTAGTCCTGTTTGAGTGTTTGCGCGCCATTGTTTACACCATCTTTGACAGAAACTAAGCTCCAGTATGCAGTATCATCTTGTCTTGCATCCTTGCAACCTTGAATGCTGATTTCAAGGTGCCCAGGATTTAGTCGGGCTCTACTGAACATTGACACTTATTGTCTCTGGAAATGTATCTCCTACAGTTTTGAAGCTACAGCAATGAGAGATATACCATTCGATTCGCAAATAAAAGATCTAGAGATTGGGCTTAGTTTTTTTTTTAATTTCATTATAGATTTGAAAATATTTCAAAAATTTTTCAAATTTTTTAAAAAAATGCTCCCACCCACAAATATTTTAATTTTGAAATAAGCTAAGATGAATTGATAGATATGGTTCTTACGCATAATATGATATGCGTTTCGATGTTGTAGCTTAGAATTCCTCAGAGTAGATAGTTTTCTACAGTACCCCCTTTTTTGCCGTTTTCTAAGAATTTCATGTTTTCCTTAATTTTTTCCGAAAATTTCATTCAGACAAAAAAATCTTAGATTTCTGTTTTACATATGTGTACCAAGTTTCAAAGTGATCCGTCCCTAAATGAAAAAGTTTTTCTGGGACCAAGACTCTCCCCTTAATAATATTACTGGTACTTTGCTACTCCAAAGTGACATATTTTAAATAAATTTGGAAACTCGTAGCATAATTGTAAACTTTTAATATTAAAATTGGATATAAGGCAATTCAAATATTGCTTGTATGGAAAGCATCTATTCTCAATGTCAAAACTGCACTTCAGGAGAAATAAATGAAGGAAATGTTAGTTGATCTGGTGCTACAATTTTTTCCTGATGTAGTAGTGTAACCCAGCTTGACAGGTTATTTATCTATCCCAGTTGCCTGGTCAACCAGGCAACTGGGATAAACTTGGTGTTTCAAGTGAAGTTTTTAACCTTGATTTAATCCTAATTATGCTCCTTTAAAAGCCAATTACCACACCCACTTGAACTTTTTGGAGTCTAGTTGGTATAGAGTTGAATTTGTTTGCAATTCTTTTGTTTCATTCTCAGTTTTAATCATGGCAAACTTTGACTTAACAAGCTCCATGGAGGCACTCTTTTATTTAGAAAAAACGCAAGTTAAATATTCTCATGTTGACATGAATCCAAGGTAAGCTCTCATTATATTTCTGAAATTATCTTGCTTCAACCCACTGATAACTGATACCAAATCATTTTGATATTTTCATGTTTGAGTTAGCAACTTGAGCTACAAATTGCTACAGTAATAGCCAATAATGCCAGTATCACTGCAATATGGTTGTGTGTTGAAGTAAATTTGAGTAGAAGTAATATGTACAAAAATATACCACCTCACATCTATCATAAATACACTGTGAAGTTTATTTTAAGTCAATAATGTTAGTCAACTTATTATTCTCAGATAGGTAGTTATCTGCAATTATTATTTGATAGATTTACATAGCCAGGTGTACAGTTTGAATTTACATAATTTGTTGAATTGAGCATTCACGAATAACAAGTGCCATAGTCATTGCTTGCAGTATACAGTACTTGCAATTGCATTGCAGTTATGTAGTAATAGATTGATTTATTCAGCCATGTTAGGAAATGTGGGATTTAATGGACAAAATTAAATGAAACTTTATGATGCTCCACACAGCTAATTTCTTAACCCAAATACACTTCATAGCTTAAATTTAACCGATAGTTTGTGGCGATGATCAACTCGAATTGTTTTTATAGCCAAAATACTGCATTGTTTTGTCAGCAAATTACTTTTATTCATATGTATCTAGTGTTCATATTTTGTTGACAATTTTAAATAAATATATCAAACCATTTAATTGTAAATTGTTCACTTGAGACTCTCTTTGATTGTTTAGGATCAATACATACCTTATATATACCTAATAATACTGGTGAACTGAATTTAAAGATGTGTGTAACTCTAGAAGACACATCCATTTGATACCTAAAATAATGTCATGAAACTTTCGAATTCAACATGAATGTTACTTTTTCAGTGAATGGACTTTGAAGAAGCCTGTAAGCCCTCAGTGAGTCAAATATCACTGGTGTTTTTTTCTAAAATTTTAGTTTTGACCCTTTCATTCAAATATTTGTGCTTAGAACTCACAGTTATTGGTCTCCTTGGTTCTTTACTAATTTGAACCAATGGCCATTTGTGTGGTTTGTTCCATACTAATCATAACCTGTGTTATGCTTTTGATCTTAGTATGTTCCTGTCCCAGTGTGGATGAATTCAATAAATGTTTCTAGTAGGCAAGTCATTCTAGCTTGTTTATATGTATATTTTGCAACACTGCAAAATAAGTCTGGACCATCTGACTAGTCAAATTAGCTGTAACCTGGGCATCAATTTAACAATAGATTTCTGTCATTTTCATGTATATTTTGTGTGATTTCTAACGAGTGCAAATGTTCTCAAGCTGTCAAACTGGTATGTTATGATTGGTGTTGATTTGCAAGAGAAACTCCAGGTTAAATTGAATTTCATGATAATTTCTTACTAGTTTCTATAATCCAACACATGTGTGTTCATTTTTATGGTCATGATACTAAACTTTTGAAACATTCCACTCATTTTATATTAGGTACTTATTTGTTTCTACAGATTAGCCTTTCAAATTTTCCACATTACTCTTGTAATGCAAAATTTTTATATACAAATGATCATTTTTTTCAAGCTTTCATTTATATGATAATTATTGCATCTAAAATGATACAGAGCTGAATATTTTAACAAAAATCACTTTAAAAATACTGATGAATAATTTAATCTACAGCTTCTGTTTCTCCTCGATTTCTCTAGCGTCTTGAACAAGAGCCGCTTGAGAAAATGCATCTTCTGCCACCTGCTGCTTGCTCTGCTGATGCTCACCAAGCTCATGCCCGACATCTTTGACAGGCTAGACATCTTTATATTGGAAATTGAAGAACTGGAAGTTCCTGTGGTGAGTGGCATCTCCAATTTAATTCATCCAGTGTGAAAAAAGTAATTTATACTCTCTTACTAATGTTAGCCTTGCTCAAGAAGCTGTCAGAGAATAAAAATGATGTAAAAATCAGTCTGGGCTGAAATTTCCACTCTGAAAATTTCTTAAATTTTTCAGCATTGTGCTCTCAACCCAAAAGCATTGATCCCTGAATATTTTATAAAAAATAATACCCTTTGCTTCTGGCTCTGAATGTTCTGTCCTGTAGAAAGAATTGTATAACCCAACTGACATGTGGGGCTGTGGGCTTATTATGCATGCTGCTAGTGCTAGATATGACCATGTGCTGCTATAAGGTGGATGGTAATACGTAGGTGACAAGATATGCACTGATTTTGAGTCAGGCAATTCTTATCTGATATCTTTTAGTGACCTTGATGATTAAAAAATCTTTTCAAAGTACATCGAAATTGTTAAAAAATTAATAAATTGTTTAATTGCTTTGATTGATTTATATTCTAAAACTTGATTACACCTACATTATATTTTGGTACAGTAGGTACCTCTGCCTAAATTGGCAGTTTCTGGAATATCAGTTGACAGTACATTATTACAGTCAACTAATCACACCGTAGTTACTCCTTTTCTTGTTTATATTTGTCTTGTTGACGTCGGATTAAGTGTTAAATTATGTGCAGATTCAACAAATCCGGATATGATAGCGTCTTGCAATGCGAGCCTAAATTTGCTGTAAATGTAATCCTTTTTCACCATTTCCCTGTCTATAAGTAATCAATTCAGAGCAATCAAATTCAAAGAAACAGACTATATGAAATGGAGGTTTACGGATCACTAATATAGATACAAACTTAGTGTGAGATATTTGATTGAAAATTTTTATAATGTTAGTGTTCATAATGTATCATTTTCACCACATTGAAATG
Organism: Hyalella azteca; assembly: GCF_000764305.2. Taxonomy (NCBI): domain Eukaryota; kingdom Metazoa; phylum Arthropoda; class Malacostraca; order Amphipoda; family Hyalellidae; genus Hyalella; species Hyalella azteca. The sequence goes on along the minus strand of NW_025943067.1, from coordinate 8,627 downwards.
CGTATAATTTATTGCAATAATATTTCCTAAAAAGTCTTGAATTATATATTTTATTTTTTATATGGGATATATGTTCCAGCTAGGCATGTATTTTCTCACAAAGCTAGGCATATCTAGCTACTTTTTTAAATGTATGATAAGTACCGTTAGTATTATGTAGCTATGATTTGCCAATTAATCATCTTTTGTGTGCCTGTTTTACCTTAATTTATTTCCCACTAATTTGTTTTGTTTATTTCAGCCGCACAAATGGGAGTACATTTGGCTTCTGGGCTCCATAGCAAGCTTCCTTGGACTCTCTGCCATCAAGAAAAACAGGAGCATCTTATTGCAGGTGCATTGTCACATCTTTAACTTTGAGCATAACGTAATATTAGTCAAAAAGTGTCAAAGTTCATGGGTATCTTATTGAATGCTTCTTTGAAAATGTTAATTACATGTCAATATACAACCTAGGTTTTCTTAGTTTATTTTTTCTATTGATTGGAGCGAAAGAATTTTTACACTAAAATCTGCTGGGAATTTTTAGTCATTCATGTACTGAATGTGAATATTTAGCCATGTCAACTATTGACCTACCATGATTCAAGAAGGCTTGATCATTAAATTTTATTTTCAAGCATGATATTATTGATATATGTTCATAAATTTATTATGAACAATTGAAAAGTAGAATCGTATGTTTTGATTAATGTAATTATCTCTCCTGATTATTCTAAATTTTTTGATGAGAAATATTTTCAAAACTTGCATGCTTTTTACACAATATCCTTTAGCATGATTTTTTTTAGTATCATTTAACTTTAACGATGGTGTACAATGCATTTTCTGACACATTGCTTCTTTAGGTCTATTTTGTGTTGATCAATCTTCTGTCGACGGTTCCTGTGCTTCTGGCAACAATGATAAATTTCTCCGAATTTTGGACATTCTGCACTGCAGATGACGTCGATAAAGTGGCCATGTGGCAGGTGAGTGGCACTCAGAAAAATAACTGGAGCTTTTTCTGAGGACAAATAATGTGTACCTTCCTGCCAATAACGTCGCCGATTCACCTAAGCTTCACTAGAAACGATCTATTTTTTGTACAAACTGAATCTCATCTCTCAAGCGTAACTCTTTTGAAACCCTACAACTTGTAGTTCTGACCAGTATTACATGTATGATTTTTAACAGTGACAAATGGCGAAGCAAGTACAGTATTTGCTGAGTGGCGACTTATGTGGCATTCAGGTGTATAGTATTCAGTAAGATTTATTACTTTCCATTTATACAATCCTCAGGGGGGTGTACTCCCAATCTAGCTCGAATGTCAATCTGTTTTCTTAAGAAATAGTGTTTTCCTCAGCTTCCCATGCCAATGTTTCATTTAAATACGTATATAAAAAAATAACATATTTCTTTCACCCTAACCCAACCTACTTAATCAAATTTGGTAAAAAAAATATTTGAAGACTTTTCTTACGATTCATAAGTAACAAAATTAATCACCAGTCCTTGAACTAACTACCAAGGGATGCACCTAACAGATGAGGTTGAAGTAACTCGTTATTTTACAGGGATACCCCGTGCCTGGACTCTGATACATATTCCTGCTGCTGGCTCTTATCATTCATTAGTAACATCAATAAATCACAAGTTAATCATCAAATTGACATGTCATAACCAAGGCAATTATCGTAAACTGACGGATGAGGTTGAAGTAACTCGTTATTTTGCAGGGATACCCCGTGTCTGGACTCTGGTACATATTCCTGCTGCTGGCCATGCAGGTGCACGTCTTCACGCTTCTTTTCGCTTGGAGACTCATCGTAGTTTGGAAAGATAGAAGCACCAAAAAACAACAGTGATCTGTGGACAAACTAATAATTATTCACATACAATATACATTGATATCAGGTGGAAAATTTCAGACTCACATTTTGGAAAGATCTTGCTTGCTACCAACGGCATTCGTATTATGTTATCTGATTTTTATCAGATGTCAATTTAAATGATGGTTAGTATAAGAAAAACTGGGGTTGATCCTGTAAACACGAGATTTCCTAATTGAGCCCCAGAAGGCACGTTTTGTAATGTCAAGATAACTGGTAGTAGGTACTGGTTTTCTACTGAAATATTTGGTCTTTGTTTTCAGGAGATAAAATCATCGTTTCTGATGCCGTGCTTTTTCAATCGTTATTCACGCAACCGGTCGTCACCAGTAATGTGGTTATAGGAAAATTTTTACTATGTTATGAAACACACCGTAGTTGCTCCTTTTCTTGTTTATATTTATGTCTTGTTGACGTCGGATTCGGTGTTAAATTATGTGCAGAATCAACAAATCCGGATATGATAGCGTCTTGCAATGCGAGCCTAAATTTGCTGTAAATGAAATCCTTTTCCACCATTTCAATATTGTTTCAAAGTCTTTCCTTCATTGGATGTTTTACGGTACCTCAATGCCTTCTCATCCTTAATAGTGGTGTTCGTGATTCGCAACATGTTGTTATGAGATGTTTGTTGGTTTAATCAACGCGGATATTTTTATCTGTGGCTTGTGTTAGATATAGTTTTGATGTCTGTTTTTTTTTTTTGTTTGTCCGAGTCCATAAGACAGCTACGTTACTGCCACAGACACACTCATGTCTTGAGTGCCGTGATTTGCTTTTATTCTTAGAATTTATTATGATGCCGATTGTTAATTCTCAGATAATTATTTTCACTGTTCATTTTTAGGTGCAGTCCATACGTAATGACTTAAGAGTTTGAGAAGGCTCGTTAGCTTTGACATCAAGTGCATGTATGATAACTTTATTATTTCTGTTGAATTTACCTCATCTATATGCCCCTTTTAGTGCATGTAACAAATCACATTGAATGGAAATAGTTTTCAGTTTATTTTTACTTCTCAATATTTCTTTCTTTTGAAGTCCGTCCCAAAAGTGGTCTATGATGAGGCTCTATGTGGCTTTGAAATAAATTAGTAGAATTATCTTTGGCAGAGTTTTATTTTTAGAATTGGCGACAAGGGGTAAGTTGCTGTTCTGGTTATGCACAGCTAAAGGGCTGTCGACTTACGGGAATGTTTGTCATTTAGAAAAGATGTCGTTTAGATGATTTAAAGTCGTTCTATTTGCTCATTCTCACGTGCTGAAATACTCTTGTTATTATTTAGTTTACTTTCATGAAGAGCTTGGTCACTGTGTCCATTATAACCGTTATAGGAATTTATTTAGGTACAAGTATGATAAATTGAATATGAATACTTCTCCGTGTCTTTATGCAGCTACGAATTCTTTTTTTTCTATAGTAATAGTTTAAAATTTTGCACTTGTTATGCAGTATATTCATGTACATGTGAGCTGCGCAAATCGTTATTTCATAGCGGCAGTTTCTTGGATCTGGAATGTTGTTTTTCGTCTACTATTTATCTCTACTCGTTATTATTATTAATCACTTAGTGTCTTTCAAATTTTAATGGATGTGTCGATGGAGATGATGTTTTTTACCCTTCATGAAGTCTTTTATTGTTGTAGCCGCTACCTTATTGTGGTGTTGTAGTTTCATGTCTAATAGTTCAGAATTTATAACTATTTCTCTCTATCCTTACAGAAACATTGTTGCTCATTCTTTCTACCGAAGGTATAATAAATGTTGTGGCCAAATTTTTATTAGGTAGATAGCTAGTTGAAAACTGTATCTGATTTAGAGGCTAGGTTAAGCTTGCTTCGATTAATTGATGATAAAATAATTTATATTGAACTTATAGTCAGGTTATGCTCCTTTTTGCCAAAGTGACTATTGCACTAACTCGTTCATGTTTTTGTAATTTTCTCTTGTCCCGATGAAATGTTTAAATTCTACGTCTGTACTATGTACATTTTTTTTTTTTTTTAATCTTAACGGTGTGAATGCAGAGTTCAACTTTTTGGCCGCCTTTTATGGTCTTCGTCTCAACTAGTACATTTAATTCTCACTTACGTCCAATACTTACCAACCCTTCATTTAACCGTCCCTAATGCTATTGGCCAGGATTAGGCGAATGATAATAGCCTTAATGTGCTTAACACGGGGCGCGTAGTGGCGTCGATTTATCAAGTCGACTACTCAAATTCCCTGTTTTGCCGGCTGAGATCCTATACACGTGAGTGTTTACAGTACTGTCCGCCCGCGCCAGTGCGACGTTGGGAGTTGTAGAGAGAGGAGTGTGCATGGTGGAAGCATGCGAGAGCGACGCAGTAGTGCACACTGCACACTACGGCGGTACTGGGCTTACTTGCCTGGCTCAAAAGAACCTGAGGAGCTTTGGGTGCAATGCACCAGCTAGTCGCCTATGAAGATGTTAATCATCACAATATACGAGTCGACGCGACTATTCGCCCCCATGCATAAGCACCTTGAGCCAGGGTATTTCCTGGGCTTGCACCAGCTACGATAGTGGAAGCGTCTAACGGATTAGGGTTTTGCCAACCGTAATTTGATTGATTTATGACTTCATGTGAGACCATGTGCATACCCGGTTGTCTTATTCATCAAATCTTGGTCGGTGTATTGCAAAGTAAATTGTCACCTATTCATTCGTCTCTGCAGCAATAAATGTTTGTCAATTATCTTACCATTTCCTCGTGTATCAGTGGCGTAAGGAATTTGAACAGAATTCACTTAGGATTTATTTTCAACGAAGTAAAGGCCAGGTACAATACATACACAAAGTTGGAACTGTAAAAGACACTCAACGGTTTTATGACACTGTAGACGAGAGGTTCGAGTTAGATAAGTTATGACTGCAAGGCGACATTCGCCTTGCGTTGTTCAACAGTTCAGTTTCCATTTACTGTCTTGCTGACCATGTCTTTGGTAGCTTTTGAAATTAAATCGAATTAGTCGGAGAAAGTTTTGGAAGAGGGCATTGGATCACCACTGATAATTTAAAGTCTGAATAAGGCCTAATTAGGAATCCGAGAAGCGTATAAAATTTGATATGGTAAGTGCAAGTTATTCCAACAAAGGGTTTTCGACACGACATGAGGCATGTGGCCACGAGCACTACACCAGACAACAGGTGCGCCACTTAACGATGAACACGACGTCTGATTTAATACCATTCAACAATATAATAACGTTGTACCACAGCGATAATGAAGAGAGAACACACAAAATATTTCAAACGTCTAATCAAAGTATTGTTCAAATTGGAAAATATCTTGCTGACCAAGCTAGTGAGCTAAGCAAATTGGATATTAATGTATGCAACGCAATTCGCGAGTCTTCAAATGTTGATATGAATTTTTTTTACTTGTGATACATCATCACACTAGAATAATTTCAACGCGATTTCGTCGATGAGAATCTTAGTGAAGATTTTTATCAAACGTCTTCAATGCTCGTTTTCACAACCGGCCTCTTGCACCACGAAGCGCAATTATAAAAATTCCAGACACACCTACAGGATTTCTCACAGAGAAGCACAGACAATCCAGAATTATTGACTAAACTACTATAGTGGAATGTTGTTAGTGAAAACATCAATTACTTAGTTTAGAAGTGAGCTCTTTGAGTACCTGTATATGATACGAAGCCCACTTCACCCACGTTACAATACGGTCAGTTGTCATGATGTACCGATAAATACTGCACATTAATCGATTAATAGTTTCGTTACGAATTCGAACAACAATATCCCCCATGGAAATTAATATACACTTGACCTGAGTGGAAAAATATCTGAATATCATCTGAACAGTAAGAATTTAACCAAGTTTAATTGAGAAATCATTCATGAGTAGAAGCTCTTAGTCTTCTTAGAATTCATAGCTAGTATATATATAGTGCAGAGTAAATGTTGGGCGTACAGACCAACTGGTAGGTTGCAAAATTAATAGAAACGTAATGGCCAAAAACCATAGTTAGAAAAACACGTAATAAGAAGATATTACATCATATGAAGACCATCGATTTAACCACATATACATAACATTTACATATCGACAAGCATTTGAGGCTACAGAAGACACGGCCTTCAACACACACAGATGCTAATGCATCATCAGGTTCTATTCCAATCGAACACTTCAAGTTTGGAGAGAATATAAATCAATTCTCTTATATATAAAAAGTGTCCATAAGAATCAGAACCTGCATTTAATCAAGTGAAAATGGTTGAAAAGCTCATCCTTCAGAACAAATACACGGACCATTATAAATTCAACATCTACTTCTTGACGGAGTTTCTTTGAAGATGGCCGATAGTTTTCATAATAATGACCAGAAAATATTGTAGTCGAGATGGTGAACGAGCAACAAGGTTAGATTCGAGAGACTTTTGAATATATTGCAGCACGGTCATCTTTACCAATTAATATGCGAGACAAGCGAGAGAAGTAAAGTCAGAAAGGTGAAGCAAGCAATGAATAACCGAGAAGAATTATGGCATTGATGGGGTCAATATTTGAAGTTACTAAAATCCTTCAGTGGCAAATATCTAATAACCAGGACTTGTTGAGGTCACATATTGCTAAGAAGTTTTGCGAACAAATGGCGAAACAGGAGAAAATTCCGATAAAGTTGTGAGGACCATCCGCGAGTTTGAATTTTTCAAGACACAAGTACTAATCTACTGTTAGGCGTCGAACGTAAGTCACATGGTATTCCGTAAAATCACACAAAATAAGGTTTAAACAATCTTTACAAAGTGGTCGCTACGCCTGACATATGAACTACAATATTTACCGTTCTCAGTAATCCAACATCGACAATCTTTAACAATGTGGTCTTTTCTCCGTATCAGATGCAAAACATTATTTTTATCATTTTAGCTAAATTCACCTGTGCTTTCTAAACATCCTAATCAAGACGATTCCATCGTCCCTATTCATTCTACTAAGTTTGACAAATAACACCAACAAATTATAACTTCAACAACTTTGAGATCCACACAATTATGAGGAGGATCAAGTTTGCACGAAGATCAATTGCCGAATTGGCTTCACTGGCAAGTCAGACGTTTATATAAAATATCTGCAGCGATTAACGAGTTAAAATCTGCGTAACAGCGCCAATCTTTCACCAACACAAATCTTTAAAATATTGGACGCAAGTCCAGTGAGAAACATAATTGAGAATAATAAAGAAACAAACTATTACCGCGATGAACATTCAGATATAACGCCAACAAAGCAAAACGTTGGAATAAGAATACATGGTCAATTGACCGTCACAGATGAACTCAAGCAAAGAAAACGAGTGGTAACAATCTCCAAATTCAAAAGAATAAAATATTAAACGTAAGCTGGGACATAAAAGCAAAATCATGAATAAGGTAAGAGATTGGCATTGCACAAGAATACCCTGGCTTAGGTAACAGCCTTCACTGCTAACTCGTAAATAGACTACGCACTAGAACTAAAATATTACACGGGAGAGATGTAAGCAGTTTCGAATCAAGAACAAGCCATTATCGATAAAAAAGTCACATTGTGAGGAATTATATCCTCGTTTACAGTTCGAGAAATAACAAATAGATAACAAGTGTCAGTACTAAGCAAGAGAAATGCATTAATTTTGTATTATTAAGGTAAAAGTATATATTTGAAAACTTTCACTACAAGCAGCAAAATTAACAACGGTAATTCACAAAATGATTCGTAAATAAATGAGCCTCGTTATAAAAATATGAATACAATACATTAAGTATAGACATCGTTATACAATAAGTTGCAATCGATACGGTATATTAAAATTTCATCGCACAGAGTGAATTTTGAGATAGCTCATGCAACTTTACACAACAAATGAACGAGCATTAGAACCATCTTACTAGATTTGCATCGTTCACGTATGCAATGCTATTTCCCAATAGTTTTTTTTCGATTGCATCGACATCGTATCTAAGCGAGTAGCTATCAAGACCCAGGCATCCAGACTCACAGGCAAACCTGAGGGCCACTACAAGAACACAAAATAATCTATGCGAAACGACCAATGCAATACTATATACTTTACAGCAGAATGGCAAGATAAATTTCGTAACAGAATTTTTTTTACCAATGACTTAATGATAAGATTAAATAGACAAACATAAAATATTTAATCCCATACAAAGAGACGCGATAGTCAGGGTGTCATCATCAACCAAAATAACAAACAATTCACGGAAGGAATCATACCGCATATACTAGGAAAATAGTGTGCACGGGTACTACTAAACTCAGCACTAAAATCAGCTCAATTGGAAGAGCCGCAACACGATGACAAGTAACAGCCAGACAAATGACTGAGAACAGAAATTTTACTGCTGAATGAGACATATGATACCTATGACGATAAGCTTCAAGATAATATATGGTCGGTCACAAATAGCGCGACACTAAAAAAAATTACAGTACAACGGGTATTTTTTAGAGGTTGGGATTACATGAATTACTGACCGAGCTCGCAACCGTCGAATACCACAATGATGGGACAATCATAATATCTTTTTCTACGTTTATGATTATGATCGCTCATCACTGTTATTACGGTTATTATGGATCGCTTTCAGGTAATTACTGAACAGATCAACGCTAACACAGCACGCCAAACATTGGAGACAACAACACATCGAAGTCCAGCGGTGTCCTTTACAGCGAAGTCCAGTGCAGCTC